>NW_024081062.1:924429-1075487 GCF_003009895.1 Hyaena hyaena | reverse complement strand
GGGAGACGGGCATGGAGGAGGGCACTTGTGGGGATGAACACCGGGTGTTATATGGAAACCAACTTGACAATAAACTATTTGAAAAAAAAAAAAAGAATTTCCATGTCCATCTCTTAAAAAATAATAAAATAAAAAGTTAAAGACCAAAAAAAAAAAAAAAATTAAGGCTTTCAAATGAGAGCTGAAACAAATTTAGCATGACCATCTCATTTTACAGATAAAGTGAGCCCAGAGAAATTAAGAGACTTTCCCAAAAATCAGTCAGTTAAAAGGTTCAATTTCAAGAAAATTTCAAAATGAAAACTCAAAACGATTGTTCCCATATAGAATATCATGTTGGCCACAGACCTAGGGTGTCCAAATGCAATTTCAAACTAACTTCTTGCATTTATAAAGAGTTTGACAATGGACAAAAATCTTTCACATATTAATTTACAATGACATTGTAACAGAAGAGCTAATTAGCCTCACATTAATGACAATAGAGATATTGTTCCAAGACCATCAAGTTTAGATGTGGCTTTTAATTAGTGTTTTAAGGCTCACCAACAAAATTATTAACCAAGGACCAGCTACTTTTAACTCTTATTTTTTAAACACTTAAGTGCCTTGTGTGTTATATTAGGCTGTCACGGTTGGTAGTGGATCCTCTTTCTAAGGACCACAGATCTAAAGACATAAAAGTTGAGCCACATTGGGGCGCCTGGGTGGCTCAGTCGGTTAAGCGTCCGACTTTCGCTTAGGTCATGATCTCGTGGTTCGTGGGTTCGAGCCCCACGTCAGGCTCTGTGCTGACTGCCAGCTCAGAGCCTGGAGCCTGTTTCAGTCTGTGACTCCCTCTCTCTCTGACCCTCCCCTGCTCACGCTGTCTCTCTCTCTCATAGAAATTAAAAAAAAAAAAAAAAGTTGAGCCACATGGATACACAACATGGCTTAAGAGTATATAGTACAGGGTTTCAATTCTGCAAGATGAAGAGTTCTACAGATGGAAGGAGGTGATAATTGCACAAGAATGTGAATGCTTTATGCCACAGAACTGTATACTTAATAACAGTTAAGATGGTAAATCTTCAACAACAAAAATTAATTTTTTTAAAAAGAATAAATCTTATGTATTTTTAAACCACAACAAAAACAGTCTCAAGAAAAAACCTGAGCTTAGTATTTTTGGTCTCTTGTTTACAATGGAGATTTTTTTCTCAAGTAAAGTCCCAAGAAAAAGAAAGGAAGAAAGAAAAAAACAAACCCTGAAGGAGCTCCTTCACAAACTTTAAATGGCCCCAATTCACAACCCTGGCTGCCATTTTGACCAATTAAGTTCCTAGAAAAATGTAAATCAATGTACTCTAACATTGAATTTACTGCCAAATTCCTTATAAATTCTACAATCCTTTATAGTAACTCAACATATAGAACTAGATTTTCATGCATCATTTCCTGGTATTTCTTTTATTTATGCATCTTAGGACTGTGTTTCCAAAATGAGGGAAGGTAAAATAGACTGGATTCTTAATGTTTAGCATCCAGGCAGTGCAGAAAATAAAAACGCTAAATAAAACCATTCATAACCTTTCCTAGGACTGGATTAGTTTTTAGAAAACATTCTGCTATCTCTTATATACTTAAAAATGCCAGTAATCTCTCATTTACTCACTGGAAAGACCTCTATTTTCTGCAATCAAAACGCTATACAATAGCATAGCAATATTGCTTTGATTTACAACTATAAGGGGATTCTGTGAAACTAAACAGGCTGATTCAACCCTTTTACCTAAATCAATTTTATACAACTCCCAAGTTCTTTCTCATACAATGTTATAAATGGTGATTAGATCCCCAGCAAAAAGCTATAAAACCAAATTAGCCCAAAATACAGCTAAAGCAAGGTATGGCTACAGCTTTTTAAAAGTACACAAGGGGCACCTGAGTGCCTCAGTCAGTTAAGCATCCGACTTCGGCTCGGATCATGATCTCATGGTGCGTGGGTTCAAGCCCTGAGTCGGGCTCTATGCTGACAGCTAGCTCCGAGCCTTGGAGCCTGCTCCAGATTCTGTGTCTCCCTCTCTCTCTCTGACCCTCCCCTGCTCACGCTCTCTCTCTCAATCTTAGAAATAAAACATTAAAAGAAATTAAAAGTAAACAAAAAGTGGTTAAGATTAGTAGTAATTAAAAGTACAAAACAGGGGCGCCTGGGTGGCTCAGACGCCTAAGCTTCCAACTCTTGATTTTGGCTCAGATCATGACCTCATGGTTTCATGAGATCAAGCCTGCACACTGACAGCTTGGAGCCTGTTTGGGATTCTCTCTCTTCCTCTTTCTCTCTGTATCCCTCCCCCTGCTCACACTCTAGCATGCATGCTGTCTTAATAAAAGTACAAAACCAATGGATTACTTAGGACTAAGTAAGTACTGGTGCTGGAACACTGTTTTCCAAGGAAAAAAGCTAATCAAGGAGATGGTCTGGTGGGCTAACTATTCACCTTTAAAAAAGACAGGACTCATTTTTATTCCTCAATAATTTTTAAGTTGTTGGCATATTGTTGCTATGGACTGAACCCTGTACCCCTCCCCACCCCCAAAACTTGTTGAATCCCTAACAACGTCCAATGTGACTGTTTCTAGAAAGAAGACCTTCAAGAAAGGAATTAAGATTACTTAAGAGGTCACAGGGCAGGGCCCTGGTCCGCTGGAACTGGTGCTAAGAGGAAGAGACACGAGGAGAGTTCACACACAGAGGAAAGTCCACATGAGGACAGAGATGGCAGCTCTATGCGAGCCAAGGAGAAAAGTCCTTCCCAGAAACCAATCCTGACAGCACCCTGATCTTGGACTTATAACCTCCAGAACGGAGAGAAAATTATTCCCTCCTGTTTAAGCCCCCACCTGTAGTATTCTGTGGGGCAGCCTGAGCAAACTAAAAGAGCTCTCCTGAGGTTTTTAAGTATACTGTCAAGCAGTGCTTCTCCACCTCAAAACAGGCTTCAGCATCACCAGTGGATGAAACAGACAGCCGGGGTTCATCCAGTTTCTGATTGGTCCATGCCTGCATTTTACCTAACTAGCTCCAGACGATGCTGAAGCTGCTGGTTCAGGAACCACACTTTGAGAACCACTGTTTAGGGTTTATGAGTAATCCATCTGTGCTTCATTTTCCGGTTTAGAAAGCATTTTCATATACATTGTTCACGGAAAACGTCCTATGAGGTACTACTCTTATTTCACACATTAGGAACAAAGACTTAATGAAATTGAAATAGCCTACTTATTACCACAACTAGTGAGACTCAACGAGTCAATAGAAATCCTGTATTTCTAGTACACTGGACAAAGTGTTACTGCGCAGTTGAAACAGACGGGGTGTAATGAACGGAAGACAGGAAGACTATGGCAGGAAGAACTAGTAGAAGTTATCTGAACAGGGGGGTTCAAGTAGGGTTAGTGAGGACGGAGCAGCTGCAGACAGCTAGTCCCAGATGTGAACCAAGGAACATGGATGGGTAGAGAAGGCATCTGCGTCACGGAGGCAGAATGGTCCCATTGAAAGGAGAACAGTTTTCAGGTAGCAGAAGGCTACCTGCCTGTCAGGAACAACAAAGAAAATCTCTAGCCAACTTCAGAAAATGCACTTCTCCCCCACTGCCATCTCCTCCACACTGGTATTTTAAGTAAGGGAAGTATGCAAGCACTCATCAGTCACTTTCACGTTATCCAGAAGGCCATGAGCCTATGAGGAATCGGTATCTCCAAACCACGATGCTCACGGCTCTATGTGTCCTCACGAGCCTCACCCACTGCCAGCTTTACATCTGCTGTGTTAACACCAGTACTCTGCAGTACTCCCAAGAAAATGTCTATTCTAGTTCTCACAACCACTATTAAGCCTGCTTAAATGTCCCAAGTTCTGTTAGAGACTTGTCCATACTCTCAAACAACTCAGCAATATATCTGAAAGTGACCCTAATTCTCTGCTTTGTTAATGAAAATCCAACATTACCAAGACACAAAATCCCATCTTATTTCAGTCCCTCTGCCCACACTCCATATATCAAACAGAATCCAAAAGGTAGCACTGACTGGGTAAGTATTTACATAGGAAGTTGCACTATTATGCTTTCTAGAAGGAAACATAGGAGAAAATTTAGGATATCTGGGGTTGGACAATGAGGTTTTAGGTACAATATCAAAAGCAAGATACGTGAAAGACAAATTGGTAAGCTGGATTTTTACTAGAATTAAAAACATCAAGGGACACCTGGCGGCTCAGCTGGTTAAGCATCCAACCCTGATTTCATCTCAGGGGCCGATCTCGAGGTTCATTGGGTTCCAGCCTCGTGTGGGGCCTGGCTGACAGCGTGGAGCCTGCCTGGAATTGTCTACCTTTCTCTCTGCCCCTCCCCCACGGACACTCAAGCTCACACACTCTCTCAAAATAAATAAAATTTTAAAAAATATTAAGAACTTCAACTCTGAGACTTAAAAGAATTAAAAGACAAATCAGACTAGAAAATACTTGGAAAACACATTTCTGAAAATGGACTGGTTTCCAAAATATACAAAGAACTCAAACTCACCAATAAGAAAACAAACCAGCCATTAAATAAGCAAGAAATCTAAACAGATACTTTACCAAACAAAATTTTCAGATGGAAAACAAGCATATGAAAAGATGCTCAATATCATTTGCCAGTAGGTAATTGCAAATTAAAACAAGACACCACCATGCACCTATGAGAATGGGTAAGATAAAAAAAAAAAAAAAAAAAACAACTGGCAAGGATGTGAAGCAACAGGAGCTCTCAATCATTGCTAGTGAAAATGCAAAATCGTATACCCACTTTGGAAGACAGTGTGGCAATTTCTTACAAAACTAAACGTAGTCTTACCATATATGTACTCTTACCATATATTTGTAGTCTTACCATATATTCGGCAATCATGTTCCTAAGTACTTACCCAACTGATCTGAAAGCTTTCAAGTGCCCCCAAACCTGCACATCAATATTTCTAGCAGCTTTATTCCTAAGCACCCCAAACGTGAAGAATCTAAAATATACTTCAATAGCTCTATGAATAATAAGCAAACTGCAATGCAATATTATTCAGCAATTCAAAGAAATGAGTTCTATCAAGCCATAAAAAGACATGGATGCATTTTAAACACACACTGCCAAGTGAAAGAAGCCAGTGTGAAAAGGTGATATGCTGTATAATCCCAATTATATGACACTGAAAAAAGCAACACCACAGATACGGTAAAAAGATCAATAGTTACCAGAGGTTTGGGGGAGGCAGTCAGGTTGAACATGTCAGCAGCAGGGATAATTTAGGTAGTGAGACTATTCTGTTGGACGCTGTAATTATGCATACATAACATTATGCATCCATCAAAACCCATGAAACTTCACAGAACAAAGAGTGAGTCTTAATGTAAGAAAATTAAAAAAAAAAAATCATTTAGGAGGTTGAGTGATCCAAGGATAGCACACAGGCTGTGACAAAACAATTTGTGTTTCGCATATACTAGCCAGCCTCACTGAAGGCGGTGGAGGGAGACAATGCTGACCTATGCAACTTCAGAAACAAGAGGGGTCTGTAAATTGACGGTACGAAAGCACTTTTCTAGCTGATAAGTTATTTCCCATGGGTGTACTGGCTAACAATTCTGACACTGCTATATGTATATGCTGGAATTGAGTAAGTAAGTATATCGGTGGTGGATGGTGGGAGCCACTTTTTCTCTGCAGGGTGTGGGAATTTACAGATAAGAAGAGGCCAGAATACTCTATATGGTAATGGGGGAGAGTTGGAGCCATCAGCATAAACTCATATTGTGCTTAATTTACAGAGGGATTACACACGGTAGTATTTATAAATATGTGCATATATATATATATATATATATATATATATATATACACACATACCCGTTAGTATGCACACGTTTCCTTGCCATGACACCTGTGAGGAACTAGAAGAAACTATACTCTAGTACACCTAGTACCAAGATCTTGATTTTTTTTTTAATGTTTTATTTATTTCTAGGAGAGAGAGAGAGAGAGACAGCGTGAGCAGGGGAGGGTCAGAGACAGAGGGAGTCACAAACTGAAACAGGCTCCAGGCTCTGAGCTGGCAGTCAGCACAGAGGCCGACGCGGGGCCCGAACCCATGAACTGCGAGATCATGACCTAAGCGAAAGTTGGACGCTCAACCGACTAAGCCACCCAGGCACCCCTCTTGATTTTTTAAAAGCAGGCTTCATGCCCAGCATAGAGCCCAACACAGGGCCTGAGATCAAGACATGAACTAAGATCAGTAATAGGACATTTAACCAACTGAGCCACCCAGGCATCGACCAAGATCTTGATTTTTAAGACCACTTCCAATTAAAGGAGGATCCCTTGGAGAAATGGACAACTCTAGGACTGGGGCAGGAAGCACACAAGTTGAGTCCGAGACACTTTGCAGTGCCAGAAAAGAAGTGTTCACAAAAGAAAAAATAAAATGCCTGTAATGACTGGAGAGTATGTCAAAGGAAAACAGGATAAGAGACCCCAATGGCCAAAGCTGGAACAGTATGAGCAAAAAAATTAGTGGTACTGGATAATACCCCAAAGTATAACATAAATGCCCATGGACCTACACTGATAGTAATGTATGGGTAAATAAATAAATGAGGGAGGAGAGCCTAATTCCCCACTCCTAACGTGCGGGCTGCACACAGTGATGTCCTCCTGAAGAGCACAGTGGAGGAAGGGGGAAAGAGAGAGGGACTTTCCACTGGAGAAACCTGGCAAACACTGTCTCACCCAAGTGATCAAAGTCAACATCAACAGTGATAGGTCAGGTTGGTAGCATGGACGCTGGATACAACCTGACGAAAAAAGGACTTTAACCTCAACGGTCTTCCTCCCAAATACCCCCAGTCTAGTCATGAGGAAAACAACAAACAAAATCCCAATAGAAGGACATTCTACAAAGTAACCTAACAGTAGTCTTTAAAAACGTCAGGATCATCGAAAATAAGGGAAGTCTGGGGCACCTGGGTGGCTCAGTCAGTTAGGTAATCTGACTTCGGCTCAGGTCATGATCTCATGGTTGGCGGGTTCGAGCCCCATGTCGGGCTCTGTGCTGACAGCTAGCTCAGAGCCTGGAGCCTGCTTCAGATTCTGTATCTCCCTCTCTCTCTGACCCTCCCCTGCTCACACTGTCTCTCTCAAAAATAAATAAAACATTAAAAATTTTTTAAAAAATCATAAGGAAAGTCTAAAGAAGTATCACAGCCAACAAAAGCCTAAGGAAACATGACTAACTGTAATGTATCCTGGAACAGAAAAAGAACAGTGGGTAAAAACAAAGGAAATCCGAATTAATGATGAACTTATGTTAATTATGTTAATATTTATTTATCAATATTGGTTTGTTA
This sequence comes from Hyaena hyaena, assembly GCF_003009895.1. Taxonomy (NCBI): domain Eukaryota; kingdom Metazoa; phylum Chordata; class Mammalia; order Carnivora; family Hyaenidae; genus Hyaena; species Hyaena hyaena. The sequence goes on along the minus strand of NW_024081062.1, from coordinate 1,068,064 downwards.
AATATAAATTGTAATAAATATAGCATAGTAACTTAACAGTAGAGGAAATTGGGTATGTGTCATACGGGAATTCTCTGTACTATTTTCATTATTTTTCTATAAATCTAAAATTGTTCTAAAAATTAGTTTACATATATATAAATATGAAATTTATATATATATATAAAACATTCCATTGCTATGCCTCAAACGGTTGATCTCCCTCCTCTGAAATATTCTGTAGGAATCTAGTCTAACTCTCCTTTTTAAGAAACTGAAGGCTTGTGGACTTGCCACAAATCAGTTACTGGCAGAATCAGATCAGAAACCAAGGTTTCTGGCTCCCAGTGCCATGAGCCCTACTTGGTAATCCTACAAATGCTTTCATCTTCAAGACACGAAGTGATTTTTCACAGAGTTTAACATCCAAGAGGATTTCAGGGCGGGGGGGGGGGTTCTCCCATTTTAGTTCTTCATTTGTCTTTATGCTGACAGAATCCTAAGCAGAGCGCACACTGGTATGGTCACTTTGTTTTCCTGTTTTTAGCTTATCAATACGAAATACCCAACAAGCAGCTCAGGAGCAAGGCAATAATGCTTTTAGAAAACAGAGGCGCCTGGGTGGCTCAGTCGGTTAAGCATCCGACTTCAGCTCAGGTCATGACCTCACGGTTTGTGGGTTCGAGCCCTGCATCAGGCTCTGTGCTGACAGCTCAGAGCCTGGTGCCTGCTTCAGACTCTGTTATCTCCCTCTCTCTGTGACTCTCCCCTGCTCACGCGAGCTCTCTCTCTCTCTCTCTCTCTCTCAGAAATAAGTAAAACATTAAAAAAAAAAAAGAAAAGAAAGAAAGAAAACAAACAGCACACCTCCCTCCAATTTCCCCAGCGCCACAGAGCAAGTGGTCCCTGTATTTGGAAGGCTCGGGAGTAAGAGTGAATAAAATTACCTTTAAACCGAGAAATATTTTCCTCTAGTAAAGAAACACTAGACCACGTTTCCTAAAATTCTCCTCTACTTCACACTAAAATATATTAGCTCAAGAGCAAAGGTTCCCACATTCCCACATGCCATAACACCAAATCCCGCCCCCTCCCAAGCCATACTTTAAGCCATTATATTCTTAGAGCACTTCATTTTCTGGTTTTCTTTCAGGGACTATCTTCTCTCCCTCTCACTCAAACTTTTTATCATTCCAAGACCTTTACGTTAAACTCTGCAGCAAAGCCATTCTGAGCCAGGATGCAAATGCCCAGTGAACGTATAAGCCATAACTAGGTTACTCAGTGCCACATGAAGCCTCACAGTGGGTCTGCTTAAATTACAATCTTGGTCTTGGTTAAATTACAATTACCACAGGCATGGACTTCCAGGACAGCCAGCAATTAAAAAAACAAAAGCTCAAACGTGAAAATCTTTTAACATCTATGAGTCTACTGAAGTGGACAACTTGTCTCAAAAATACTCTTAGGTTACATACAAATATGAGTTTTGTGTGGCTCTATCTTAGGATAATGAAAGCAAAGGCTAAGTCAATAAAACCAATACTATGGGGGCCAGCACCATATAGTCCAAGTTCTGACTTCTGCTGATCTGAAGCCTGATCTAAAAATAAAACCTACAACATCTAGGTTCTAGAGAGGTCAACAAACTACACAGCCTTCAAATAATCTGTCAGTCAATTTGGCTTCTGACAAAAGCTGGGTGGCAGAGTTCAAAGACTGTTTTCTGGGGATACCTGGGTGGCTCAGTCAGTTAAAGGTCTGACTTTGGATCAGGTTATGATCTTGCGGTTCGTGAGTTAAAGCCCCAAATCGGGCTCTGTGCAGACAGCTCAGAGCCTGGAGTCTGCTTCAGATTGTGTGTCTCTGTCTCTCTCTAGCTCTCAAAAATAAACAAACATTAAAAAAAAAAAAAAAAAAAGACTGTTTTCTGGCAGCCACAGGCTTAGACTGGGAATTCTGTATTACAAAGGGGTTAAATGAAAAACTGCATATGATCCACATCAGAAAACTTGGCTTATGTCAGACCCTAAAGCAATGTTTGTTGATGACATTAAATTCCACGAGTGCCAACTATGTATCAAGTATGAAAAAAAAAGTCAGTCTCTGACCCTCAGGAACTCAATCTACATAATACAGTTGTCAATAAACTCTGGAAACATGAGGGGCCAGGAAATTAAAAAAAAAAGCCCAGAAACATAAAAAAAACTTTTATAGAAGTCACTTTGATGTCATCATATATAATTGCCTATGTTTTCAGAGTATATGAATATACTAATACTGTAGTATTAGTTCTACAAATCAATTTTGGGGGGTTTTGGGGTCAATATCAAAATAAACTCATATTATAGCCTTTTTTTAATCTAACTTGCAAAACAGCCACACAAGCTTAGGTCTACTTAAGACTCATGCTAGTATTTTCTTTCTTTTATAAAAGACAATGCCAGGGGCACCTGGGTGGCTCAGTTGATTAAGTGTTCGCCTTCAGCTCAGGTCATGATCTCACTGTTTTGAGTTCAAGCCCTGTGTGGGGCTCTGTGCCGACAGCTCAGAGCCTGGAGCCTGCTTCAGATTCTGTGTCTCCCGCCCACCCCACCCCACCCCCGTTCTTCTCTCACTTGCGCTCTCAAAAATAAACATTAAAAAATAAAACAATAAATAAGTTAAAACAATGCCAAAAAAGTAACAATTTCAAAAATAAATTCCCAACACGATAAAACTGTATAGAACTACACACATACACACAAGTGCATAGAAATCCTGGTAAATCATAAAGGTCTGTAAATTGTATCACCACTGGCTTCCTGGATTTGAAACTGTAGTACTACGGTTATGTAAGATGCTACCATGGGGGAAGCTGGGTGACGGGGACCAGGGACTGTTTGGCACTATTTTTGCAACTTCTTCTAGGTCTACAATTTGTTCAAAATTAAAAGCTTTTTAAAATTATGCAGACTGGTTTAATGAAGACAGCACTTCAAACTTGATCAAAGTTGTCTAAAAATCAGCTTTAAACGGACCTCATTCTATAAGTATATAATCCTAAAGGAAGCCTCAGAAATGTGAGAAATTTTGAACTTGATGAGATCTCAAGCCACTTTTCCTTCCAGTTTGTTTTGGTAATCAAATGTAAATGGGGCCTGGGTGGCTCAGTTGGCCAACTTTGGCTCAGGTCATGATCTCACGGTTCGTGGGTTCGAGCCCCGTGTTGGGCTCTGTGCTGACAGCTAGCTCAGAGCCTGGAGCCTGTCTTCGGATTCTGTATCTCCCTCTCTCTATGACCCTCCCCTGCTCACATGGTCTCTTTCTCTCTCTCTCAGAAATAAATGAAACATTAAAAAAAAATGTAATTATCTACCTATATCCAGGTCGGAGATCTCCACCCTCTGGGTTCGCATGTACAAACGTACAGAAAGCCAAGAAAACAGGATCCAAGCACCTGCCCAACTATAATATAAACTTATATGATAAATGATTTCTGGCTTGCTTCCCAATTTCCCAAGGACAGAGCAAAAAATCCCAGCTCTCCAAATCTCAAGGACAGGAGTCTTTTAAGAGCACTTAATCTACTCACTTTTAATACTTCAATCTGCTCTTTTTAACTTTTAAAAGAGTGAACACATCGTGCACTATAGAGATGGAAATTCCCTATATTAAAGCTGACGAATCAGAAAACTAATTCCTGATACCCACGGCAATACAGTATATGTGGGGTGTAACCTGTCGAGTAAGAGAAACCTGGGCTCCAGACTCTCCTGCTCCTCTCTGTGGCCTTGCTCAGCTGACTGAACTTCCAGGAGTCTTCTTTCCCTATTTTACAGATGTGGGTAATAGAACTACTGGCTGAAAGGCTTGCTGTGAAAACAGAAAAAAAGAATACAAAGTCTATCAGAGTCCAATATTTTATAGGCATATGCAGAGTTTGTTCTTTGATACACAGTAAATACAACCAGCGTGAATACAGCTTCAATTCTCATGCTAGACCAATAGGTCCGAGATGTTTGCTTACTCCTCCAAGGTTTTTCAGCAAAGCTGAATTATTTTGCATAGCAAGAAAAACCTGCTTTCCACCAATTACACTGTAGGATTTCTTCTTTAATTCTTGCTTGCAATGGTGTCTGTACAATTTTAACACTGGCGTATAGAAATGTCCATGTTTATTTGTGATTTTTTTTCCGGCTCTGTCATCACTTACTTTTCTTCATGAATTCTCCAAAGGTTAATAGATTTTTGGTTAATTATAATTCTATTCTCAGCACACATTCTGAAAAAAAGACAAGCTATACACAATAACGTATGTGAGACTTCAATTGAGCATGAAATATCCCATTTAACAGAAACAGACACATGATGCACTGAATTTTAGCAAATCCAGACAACCACTTGGATCAATTTTAGGAATGGGTAAACGCTAAAGAAATATTAAATTTTGGGACTCATGGGTGGCTCAGTCAGTTGAGCGTCCGACTTCAGCTCAGATCATGATCTCGCGGTTCATGGGTTGGAGCCCCTGGAGCCAGCTTCGGAGTCTGTGTCTCCTTCACTCTCTGTCCCTCCCCCGCTCATGTTCTGTCTCTCTCAAAAATAAACTTCTATAAAGACATTTTTTAATTAAACTTCTACTCTGTAATGTACAAATTTTTATCCTAAAGATCTATTTAGAGAAAAAGATCTTTAAAGCAAATGGAGACTTAAAATATTTTTTAATTAATTAAATTTACAATTTTATATTTTATCTTTTTAAGTTAACACTATTTTCCTCAGAGAGTATTGGCACCTGGCTGAGTCAGTAGAGCATGCGACTCTTGACCTCAGGATCACGAGTTTAATCCCTATGCTGGGGACAGAATTTATGTTAAAATATACATATACACAAAATACACACACACACACACACACACACACACTCATATATATGATTTTCCTATGAAGCTTTTGTCTGGTTTTAGTATTAAAGGAATACTAGCCTTGCTAAGTGGGTTGGGAAGTATTCTCTATTTTCTAGAGGAGTTTGTGAAGTTATTTCTTCCCTAAGTTTCTGATAGAATTCACCAATGAAGCCACTTGGTTCTTGGCTTTTATATGTGGGAATTTGTTGCTTAAAAGTTAGGAAATTTCAATAGTAATTTCTGTAATCCATGAGAAATTAAAAGAGGAACAGAAGATATCCCCAGGAAGGGATTATTTGCCTCTTCATCAAGTTGAGGAAGTTCTTTGTATTCCCGGTTTGTTGAGTATTTTTATCATCAAAGGGAGCTGCATTTTGTGTAATGCTTTTCTCTGTCTACTGAGGTGCAGTTTTGTCCTTCATTAACGTAGTGTATTACATTCATCACTATATGTTGAACCAACCTTGCATTCCCAGGATAAATCCCAGTTGGTTATGGTATAGAGTCCTTTTAATATTGTTGGATTCCATTTGCTAGCATTTTGAGGATTTTTGTATCTATTTTCATAAAAGGTACAGGTCTACAGGGGCTCCTGGGTGGTTCAGTAGGTTATGCATCTGACTCTTGATTTCAGATCAGGTCAAGATCTATAGATACAGATCTATAGATACAGACAGAGCCTCATTGTTGGGCTGGTGCTGACAGCACCGAGCCTGCTTGGGATTCTCTCTCTGCCCCTCCTCCCACTCATGTGCTCTCTCTCAAAATAAATAAACTTAAAAATGTTAACACAATACAGGTCTACAATTTTCTTGTGAAGTCTTTGGTTTTGGTATCAGGGGGGTTAGTACTGGCCTCATAGAATGAGTGGGAAGTGTTCTCTCTTCTATATTTGGACGAGTTTATGAATGACTGCTGTTAATTCTTAAGTATTTGGTAGAACTAACTAGTAAAGCCATTTGGTTCTGGGCTTTTCTTTGTGGGACTCATCTTTTAAAAGAAGATATTTCAACTAATTCCTTTAATCCATGAAAAATTAGAAAGATGAACAGAAGAAATGACCTAGCTAATGTTCTTGGTTTAAAAAAAAAAAGTGATTTTTTTTAAATGTTTTATTTATTTCTAGGAGAGAGAGAGACAGCGTGAGCAGGGGAGGGGCAGAGAGAGAGGGAGTCACAGACTGAAACAGGCTCCAGGCTCTGAGCTGGCAGTCAGCAGAGCCCGATGCGGGGCTCGAACCCACGAACCGCGAGATCATGACCTAAGCGAAAGTCGGACGCTTAACCGACAAAGCCACCCAGGCGCCCCAAAAAAGTGATTTTTAAAAAGGCAGCGTATAGGGGCACCTGGGCGGCCTAGTCAGTTAAGCGTCCAACTTCGGCTCAGGTCATGATCTCACGGTTCATGAGCTCAAGACCCTCGCTGGGCTCTGTGCTGACAGCTCAGAGCCTGGAGCCTGCTCTGGATTGTGTGTCTCCCTTTCTCTCTGCCCCTCCCCTGTTCGTGCTCTCTCTCTCTCAAAAATAAAATTTGTTCTTTCTCTTTAATTTAAAAAGGCAGCGTATGATAAAAAAAAAAAAAAGGAGGCAGTCTTTCATGTAGGTTATCCACTCACCTCTAAAATACCTTTTTCAAAATTTAAGTCTTCTAGGTTTTAGGTATTTTCAGTTATCTAATTTAATCCTCACAAGAACCCCAGGAGGTTCGATCACCCTCAACTGACACATGAGAAAAATAAAGCTAAGAGAAGTTACGTAAACTGTCCTAAATCACAGTTAGATATACAGTAATGTTTATGAGCAGGAACTCAGAAGTCAAAATCTCTCAACCATCCAATAACTTGGCACACTGAGTCAACTACTAACCTCGGGGCCTCAGTTTCATCTCTCAAATGAGACCACCACTACCATATATTTCTCAGGATCACTCTATAAACAAAATGACAGTGCCTGGCTTACCGTATGTACGCTCCACATTAGCCATGATTTCTACTATTACTAGGTATCGCCCAGTGATACCATTTAAGTTTCAATGGTTCTAAAACTTTGAGTTTTAAGGCAAATGAGAAATTTTAAATCTTAGATTGGGAAGGAACCAGTTAAAAGGGACTTGATTGCAGGTACAAACGAACCATTTTACTACTACTTTTTATACCTTCACATGCATCTAGTCAAAACTCAAAAGCTAGGAGAAAACTACATAAAATATGGTCTTTGTTTAAAAATATATTTCATTCATTTAAAAAATATATATATATACTACCTTCTTTACAGTTTTAAATTTTGTTTTTCATTGACAGGAACGTTATAGTCCGTTTTTCCACAGCACTTTCTTTTTTGCTATAAACCAAGTATGTTTAACATGTGAATACTCAAAACACATTGCTGAAGATTCTCTAAATTCTTTTTTTAAAAAAATTCTCCAAATAGTCTTCACAGCACCAGTTAAGCTTAATTTAAAAGTACATCTGTTGCAGTTAAAAAAGCATCCAACCAGTACTTTTCTGACCAAGTCCTACAGTAAGCTATGTAAGTTACAACTATGCTCGAACATTTCTACTTCGCTTAGGAGTCGTTAACGAACTGCCAGTTCTTCGATTTGCACACTATTCAAAGTAGTTCCTTCTTCCCCAACTCATTTGTCCTTCCCAGTAGCGCCCTAACGGTGCGGTGCGGGAGAGTTCCCATTTCCATTTTAAAGATGTGGAAACTGAGGTGGGTTCCTAAGCTAGTTACCATGTTGGGCCTGGAATTCAAGACTCTGTCTGCATTCTGCTTTCAACTGTCACTTTGTCCCTTAGGCTATCTTGTAGGGCAAAGTGACTCTAACTAAAGGATGCAACAGCACGATTGCCAAACGGCAGCTACAGCCTCTGCCCAGACGTTTACCTCTCATGGTTCTTGGAAGATAGCGTGTTAGTTCAACTGTCTGTCCTGTTAAGATAAGTTAGGTGGGGAGGGATGCGGATACCCATTTTCAGATGGGTCAGAAAATCTATTTTTTCTGGGACACATTCGCTCCAACACACAGTTCACCCGAGCCTTCTCGTGACTGGGCCTGTTGGCTTGTGACCCTGACTGGTGCAAAGGAGAACTCGCACACAGTGCTTTAACCTCCGTTCCAAGTCCGCTCTAAGTACAGTCCCAGCAAGTGTACAAACATGGCAGTAATTCTAGTCATGACCCTCAAAAAAGAACTTTTTTTTTAATGCTGGAAAAGTTAAGCTAGAGAATGATCTCAAAAACCAATACAATTCTTCTCTTAAAAACTGACAACAAATCCCAAAAAACTCTACACATTAAAGAATTGCAATGTTCCATTTTCTAAATTAGAGGGAAAGAGACTTAACCTTGGCTCACCTTTGTCCTCCCAAGCTTTTAATATTCGGCTCAGTTTAACTTCCCTCAACCATTCACTTGTGCTATGCCCTGCCTTAACTCTCTAGATCCAGTTCTCCCTCCTGCTGCTAAAAATGTACTTCATTTTTAATGAAGTAACTTCAGTCGTGGGAGACAGGAATTAACCAATTCAAAGAGCAGGATGTCAGTGTACTGGACCAATGGCATTCAGACTGTAATAATTTATTGCAATCATTATTGATCTGGCAGTGAATATAGGTCAGACTTCTCCTATTTTACACACATCTCAATTTAATGCTAACAACTCCATCAGGTACTATTATGCCCATTATTTGGGGAGAACTTCACACAGCAGCAAATGGTCCATAAAGGATTTCGACCCGGGCTTTAACCTTACACACTACACCAAAACTGCCCTGCCCTCAACTATAATCCCAAACGTTATCATAAAATTAATGGCATGACCTTGGGCCAGTCACTTCGTATCTCTGGGTCTCAGTTTCCTCCACTATAAAACGACCTGCCCACAGTAAGCTTTTCAGGGGCTTTCTTGCTTTTAATGACCGGTGAATTTCCGACTGGATTACTCCCCACCCCCAAACAGGTATACATGTTAAGGCTGAAGTTATTCAACCAACGCGTGTTCTAGCACATTCTCCATAGTCTTCGGGGTGCTAGGGTTCAGTCTTCCCTTTGCGGCTTTATTTTCCAATATTGAACGTGTAATGTTAATCCTAAACATTCTCCCTCGGTCTGATACCATATTTTCCCCCTGCTAAGAGTACCGACTAGGCCCGATCCCACCCGGACCTTTACCAGTTACTCCAACCCACCCCGCGGCTTCCCAGGTAGCCAGGAAAGGCCTTAGAAAGCCCTAGAAGAAAAGCCATAGGAAGAAGTTAGCTACCCAGAGGTCAAGGGAGGCTCCAGGGCACCTGCCACGCCTCCCGACCCCAGCAGCGCGGCCTGGGCCTGGCTCCCCAAACCAAGCGGCCCCGGTTCGGGCCTCGTCCCTCACGACTGGCGCGTCTGCCGAGGCCTGGGCCCTCGAAACCCAGCCCGACCCCCTCGGCCCCGACCACGCCCGGCCCTTCGGCCGCCGCGCCGCGCACCCGGGCCCCCCGGGGTCCTCGCAGGCAGGAGGACACGCGCAGGCCTCCAGTCTTACCTCGAGTTTTACGGGGACCTTCGGCGGCGCCCGCGCCTCCACCCGCCCGCACACCTGGCCCCGCGCTGCAGTGGAGACAGCAGCAGAGACGGCCCGACCGTCACGTGCCGCAGAACCAAGAGGCCTCGGCTACCGCTGCTGCCGCGCGAGCGAGCCCCACCGCGCGAAGCCCGGCCCTGCGTCCGCCCCTCGCCCCTGAGTAGCTACGGCCGACGCCAAGTCCCACCCCCTCGCGCAAGCTCCAGGGTTCGGTTGGTCGTTGCGGCTATCGCTCCATGCACCTTCCCATACGCCCCCTAGGGCTATTCTTCGTGGAGTGTGAGGATTGGCTAGTAGTGAGGCAGGAAGTGGCTGTTGGTTGGGCGGGAGGGAAGGGGGCGGGCCGCAGCGGAATTGGGAACCTCGGGCGCGCGCGCCCTGGGGCGGGGCCGGTCTGGCCCGCGTTCCCGCGCCCGGTTGCCCCGGTGCCTTAGTGGGCCCGCTGCCCGGCATTTCATTCCCAGGTCTGTGGTCTCTACCCCGCCGGTGCCTGGACCTGGAACCCGGGATGGGCATCCCGTTCCTTTTGCTCAGGGGGCAAATGACAGCCGGCAGAAGGGGTGGGAGATCGGCTGAGCCTTTGGGAAGGGCCAGTTCCCACAGGCAGCATGTGCGGGGCTCGGATGGAACCCAACACCGGCTCCCTTGGCCCGGCCTGGAGTTGACTGCACAGCGCTGGGTAACCACCGTTCCTGCAGAGTCATCTCTCGGCGCAGCAGTCTGCGGCCGCCTCCTTACCCAACACAGAGTCCAGAATACTATAATCCAAGGTTATTTCCATTTTCAGTTTGCGATGTTTCCTTAAATAAGATTAAACATAAGGGCACAGAGACGGCAGGATTGTGAGAAAAGGATGGTGCAATGGAAAGATTTCAGACACACCACAATTTTTGTAACCCACTTTAATATGCTGAAAAATGAAAAATGCTGAAAAAAATTTCTAGACCTTTTTAGGTCCTGGTCTCTGTCTTCCATTTGGATGCCCTGGTCTCTGTCTTCCATTTGGATGCCCAAAGGCTGAATCTTAGGCTCGAAAAAACTGGAATCAGTAGACGTATCACCTATCCCAAGAAGCAGCATTATTTCCTCCTGCCACTTTTAAAGAGAAAAGAAGGGTCAGAGTTTGGTATTTGCATGAGCTTAATACCCTCCAATTCTTCAAACCCCAAATCTATGTAAGAGAATTTACTTATAATATTCTGAATGCCACCTGTTCCAAATAGTGACCTACTCCAAGTAAGGTGCTGAAAGTTAAAGAGAATGTAATGGAGCTTTGAATTCGAAGGAACTGCTTTCACCGAAGAATGAGGTGGTGCCTGGGTGGCTCCGTTGGTTGAGCATCTGACTCAGTTTTAGCTTAAGTCATGATCTCTGGGTTTGTGTGTTTGGGCCCTACATCAGACTCTTCAGCACAGAGCCTGCTTGGTATTCTCTCTCTCCCTCTCTCTCCCCTCCTGTGTGTGCTCTCAAAATAATTTTTTTTATGTTTTATTTATTTCTAGGAGAGAGAGAGAGACAGCGTGAGCAGGGGAGGGTCAGAGACAGAGGGAGTCACAGACTGAAACAGGCTCCAGGCTCCGAGCTGGCAGCCCAGAGCCCGACGCAGGGCTCGAACCCACGAACCGCGAGATCATGACCTAAGCGAAAGTCGGACGTTTAACAGACTAAGCCACCCAGGCGCCCCAAAATAAATAAATTTTTTTAAAAAATTTAGAGAAGTGCCTGGTTGGCCCAGTTGGATGTGCGTCTGACTTCGGCTCAGGTCATGATCTCGTGGTTCGTGGGTTCGAGTCCTGCGTCAGGCTCTGTGCTGACAGCTCAGAGCCTGGAGCCTGTTTCGGATTCTGTGTCTCCCTCTCTCTCTGACCCTCCCCTTCTCAGGCTGTCTCTCTCAGAAATAAATAAAACATTTTTTTAAAAAATTTAGAATGGACAGGGAAAGAGAGAAGACTTGAGCTGGATCTGGTGGGATATGCAAGATTTCTATAGTTGGAGAGTTGGAGGAGGCTTCTTTAGGTGAGGGAACAACGTATGCATAGGCAGGAAGATGGGTAGAGTGTGTTTAAGGACACCATGACCAAGGCCAGAGGGAGATGTTTAAGAGAGTGATGGGAACTCGGTGCCAGAGATGGATAAGGATCAGGCCTTCAAAGCCTAGCCAAAGGGGGTGCAGGGAGGGGCACCTGGGTGGCTCAGTTGGCTGGGCATCCGACTTCGGCTCAGGTTCATGGGTTTGAGCCCTGTGTTGGGCTCTGCGCTGACAGCTCAGAGCCTGGAGCCTGCTTCAGATTCTGTGTCTCCCTCTCTTTGCCCCTCCCCGGCTCATGCTCTATCTCTCTCTCTCTCTCTCTCTCTCTGTGAAAAATGAACATTAAAAAAAAGTGTGCAGGAAGATGGTTTAAATTTTAGATTTGAATTTTAGATTATTTTAATATGATTCCAGGAAGGTCTGAAAGACAATGAGGCCAGTTAGGAAACCACTTCTTGCTGTTGATTTAGGGCAGGATTAGGGAATGGCAGGGTGTGTAGAAACACAAGAATTAAATGTTTTGTTTTATAATATTTATTTATTTATTTTGAGAGAGAGAGAGAATGAGTGGAGAGGGGCAGAGAGAGAGAGAGAGAGAGAGAGAGAGAGAATACCAAGCAGGCTCTACACTGTCATTGAGGAGCCTGATGCAGGGCTCAGGAACCGTGAGATCAGGACCTGAAAATCAAGAGTAGGACGCCTAAACCACTGAGCCACCAGGCGCCCCAAGCACTAAATGTCAATGCCGACAAACAGTCCAGTGGACTCAGGAGGCTAGGAGAAGAATCAAAAGCTAACGCTGAAAGTCTGAGCCTGGGTGACTGGAGGTGAACTGTAAAGCCCCCCAAAAGAGGGAATTCAAACTTGGCTGAGCCGGGGGATCCTGTCTGGCCCCAAGACAGAGTGGGACAGGAGATCCTGCTGGGGACTTTTTTTTTTTTTTTTTTTGCTAAAGCATAATGTTCTTCAAAGGACAAAGCAAAGGACAAAAGGCTGAGGAATGACATTTTTTTTTCCCATTTGAAAGCAGTCTCTATTTTTAAATTTTTTTTAATGTTTTATTTATTTCTGAGAGAGAAAGAGAGAGACAGCGTGAGCAGGGGAGGGTTAGAGAGAGAGGGAGACACAGAATCTGAAGCAGGCTCCAGGCTCTGAGCTGGCTGTCAGCACAGTGCCCGATGCGGGGCTCGAACCCATGAACTGTGAGATCGTGACCTGAGTCAAAGTCAGACACTTAACTGACTGAGCCACCCAGGTGCTCCTGAAAGCAGTCACTATTAATTAACTACCAGATTACACAAATTATCACTGTAGACACCTCAGTGCATCCCTCTACTAAGCCTGCCAATCTGGTCTTCCCTGTTGCCAACATCTCCACCTTCTACAAAGTGGGTGGTCTTTCTCTTCATTCCACTCATGAAGAAGATAATTTAAAGGGCCACAGGGAGTTGTTTGCTTCTTTGAAGTGTTTTCCAACAGTATACATCACACGAATCAGAGTTTTCATGCAGATGATGCCATATTTACCAAGAGATGGAGCAATCCAAGTGTTATCTGTCAGGGCAATTTGCTCCTTGTTCATCTTTCCAAAACCCCACTTGTGGATCTGTTCATTTTCCGGCTTAAGGTTCATGTACCTCATGTGCCACTATATGGTTCCATTTTTTTAGTGTTTATTTATTTTTGAGAGAGAGAGAGAGAGCGCAAGGCAGGGACAGAGAGAGAGAGAGAGACACGGAATCTGAAACAGGCTCCAGGCTCCGAGCTGTCAGCACAGAACCAGATATGGGGCTGGAACTCATGAACCGTGAGATCATGACCTGAGCCGGTCATACACTTAACCGACTGAGCCACCCAGGTGTCCTGAAAAGGAAGCTTTTAAATAACATATGTATATTATTTTTCAAAAAAGAATCACATAAATGTGGGCACCTGGCTGGCTCAATCGGTACAGCATTTGAATCTGCATCTCCCAGTTGTGAGTTCAAGTCCCACATTGGGTATACACCTTTTTTAAAAAATCACATAAATGTCTGCTTTTGGTTTAAGTTTTTAAAAATAAAATATATGTTTATGGGGTGCCTGGGTGGCTCAGTCATTTAAGCATCCGACTCTTGATTTCGGCTCACATCATGATATCACGGTTCCTCTAATCAAGCCCCACCAGTGGGGCTCTGTGTTGACAATGTAAAATCTGCTTAGGATTCTCTCTCTCCTTCTCCCTCTGCTCCCCACCCAGCTCACAGGTTCTCTCTCTCTCTCTCTCTCTTTCTCTCTCTCTCAAACTTAAATTAAAAACACTGAAAATAAAAATAAAAAATGTGTTTCAAATGCACCATAAACACAATTGTTGAAAATTCTGTCCTTCCTATCCAATTGCTTCTTATAACTGACTTGCCTCTCCACCTTACCTGCAAAGCTGCCCTCAATCTTGCTTATCCCCACCTTCCTTTGCTGGAAAGAGAAGGAACACCTTACATTCTCATCCTGTTCTTTCTTGCTCGTTAGGCTAATAGTGATTGGTCCTCTGTACCCACACTAATCTGGCATTGTCAAATTGAGAGGGGAGAAAAGTACATAAATGGGGTGCCTGGCTCTCTCAGTCCATAGAGCATGCCACTGTTGATCTGAAAGTCATGAGTTCAAGTCCTATGTTGGACACAGAATTTACTTTAAAAAAAAAAAAGTACTGGGGTGCCTGGGTCGTTCAGTCGGCTAAGCCTCTGAGTCTTGATTTCTGCGCCGGTCATGATCTCATGATCTTGAGTTCAAGCCCCACATCAGACTCTGTGCTAACAGCGTGGAGCCTGCTTGGGATCCTCTGTCTCTGCCCCTCCCCCACCCCCATCTCTGCCTCTTCCTGCTTACGCTCTCTCTCGAAAGAAATTAAAAATAAAAATTCAACTTTATTGTACAGTTTTGTGATTTTGAGAAACGTACTACTATTATAATGGATTTCCAGAACATTGCCATTACCCCAAAGTTTCCTCTGGAGCTTTTTCTTTTCCCCTGACACCAAATGTGGGATGTCCTCTCTGACACTAATTGAGATGCCTTTTTCCTGACAACACTGCAGTCAATTCAATTCAATTCTGACATCAACTACCCAGAGTTAGTGTCAGACTTCACAGGTTTAAGGGTTCAGTCCCACAAGACTGCTCCCACTTCAGATGGCAGTTAAAATAAGGTGCCCAAACTGCCACACGGCCTGATTGGCTACAAATTTAGGGGTTCCCACGATTACTCCCTGCTCAGGTTCAATAATTCACTAGAACAATTCACAGAACTTAGGAAAGCATTTTTTTAAAGTTTCATTTGTTTTGTTTTTGGAATCTCTACACCCGATATGGGGCTCAAACTCATGATCTTGAGATCAAGAGTCATCTGCTCTTGTGATTCAGCCAGCCAGTGTCCCCAGTACTACTACTGGTTTAGTAAAAAGGATTCAACTCAGGCACGGCCAAATGGAGGAAATACAGGGGACAAGGTATGGGGAGATAGGGTATGTGTGAAGAGTTTCCACGCTCTCTCTAGGGGAATCTCCCTCTAAGCATGCCACACCCCTGCCCTTGGATGTGCTAATCTAGCCACAGGCTCTCTGAACACCATTACTTAGGGTTTCCTATGGAGGTTCCATTACACAGGCACGGTTGATGAGATCATTGGCCATGGTCTCTGATCTCCAGTCTTCCTTCCCTCCCTAGAGGTCCAGGGTGGAATTAAAAATTCCAACCCCTGGGAGCCCTGGGTGGCTCAGTTGGTTAAGCATCTGACTCTTGATTTTGGCCCGGTCATGATCTCACAGTTCCTGGGATCAAGCTCCACATCAGGCTGTGTGCTGATGGTGCAGGGCCTGCTTGGGATAATGTCTCCCTCTCTCTCTGTTCCTCCTCCACTTGTACAACGTGAGCTCAAAATAAATAAACTTGAAAAAAAGAAAAAGAAATTAAGTAGAATATTCCAACCCTCTGATCTCTTGGTTTGGTTGCTCTAGCAACCAACCTCCAACCTGAACCTGTCTCAGGGCCCACCAATAATAACCTTATTAGCATAAC
The DNA here is from genome assembly GCF_003009895.1 of Hyaena hyaena. Taxonomy (NCBI): domain Eukaryota; kingdom Metazoa; phylum Chordata; class Mammalia; order Carnivora; family Hyaenidae; genus Hyaena; species Hyaena hyaena. The sequence goes on along the minus strand of NW_024081062.1, from coordinate 1,052,546 downwards.
CTCAAGATGAGGTTGAAAGGGGATTATTATGAATAACAAAAGACACTCCTATCACTCAGGAAACTTCAAGGGTTTTAGGAGCTCTACACCAGGAATCCAGAACAAGCACTAATTTTTATTATACCACCTTTCCCTCATACCTATTCCCAGTCCACCCTACCACCAGCCTCAGCCAAAGGCTGATTTGATTTCAGTTACTATAGATGTGTCTTTTCTAGAGCTTCATATAAATAGAATCAAAAGGTATATAGTGTTTTTCATCCCGTTTCTTTTACTCAACAGATTGTTTTGAGATCCTTGTCTATACGGTAACATTTATCACTACTTTGTTCCTTTTACTTGCTGAGTAGTATTCCATTGTGTAAGCATGCCACAGTTCGTTTATCCACTCACCAAGTGACAGATAACTGGGCTGTTCCCAGTTTGGGGCTAGATGGTCTAAACTGCTATGGACTCTTTGTACAGATGTATGTTTTAATGTTCTCTTACTAACTTAACATCTTCTTTTTTTCTTGGTTTATTACCACAATTGGTAGCTTTATCTTCCTGTTGTTTCCTGAGAAAGACCATAGGGTAAGGTTTTGTTGAAATCTTGCACATCTAAAAATGTCTTATCGGGGGAACCTGGGTGGCTTAGTCAGTGGAGTGTCTGACTTCAGCTCAGGTCATAATCTCCCAGTTGCTGGATTTGAGCCCTCCACTGTCAGTGAGGGCCCCTTTGGATCCTCTGTCCCCCCTCTCTGCCCCTCCTTCGCTCAGGTGCACTCACACATACTGTCTCTCAAAAATAAACAAACATTAAAAACAAGTCTTATGGGGCGCCTTGGTGGCCCAGTCAGTTAAGTGTCTGACTTCGGCTCAGGTCGTGATCTCACGACTGGTGAGTTCGAACCCCATATTGGGCTCTGTGTTCATAGCATAGAGCCTGGAACCTGCTTTGGATCCTGTGTCTCCCTCTCTCTCTGCCCCTCCCCCATTTGTGCTCGGTCTCTCTCTCTCTCAAAAATAAACATTAAAAAAATTTTTTGAAAGCTATACAAAAAATAATGAAAAAAGTAATAATGTCTTTATTCTACCCTTATATCATTTCTTAAAACTTGATTGAAGTGTAATTCACACACCATTAAGATTACCCAATGTAAGAAAATGATTTTTAGTGAATTTATAGAATTGTAAAACCATTACCATAATCCTATTTTAGGATATCTCAGCCACCAAACTGCCTTTGGGCCTGTTTGCAGTCAATACCCAGCCAACTCCAGGCAGCCTCTGAACTGTTTTCTCCCTCTCTTGATTTCCCTTTTCAAGATATTTCATATAAATGGAATCACACAACATGTAGTTTTTTGCATCTGACGTCTTTCGCGTAGCATAATGCTTTTGCAGTTCATTCACGTAGTAGTGCATATCAGGGATTTATTCCTTTTCATTGCTGAATCATATTCCATTGTGTGGATATACCATCTTTCGTCTCTCCGTTGAACAGTTTGTGGACATTTAGATTTCTTCCCGGTTTGGGCTATAATGCGTAATGCCGCCACAAATGTTTCTATATAAGTTTTTATACAGACACTTCTATTTCTCTTGGGTACTACGTAGAACTGCCAGCATATGTGGTAAATTTATGCTGAACTTTTGAGGAAATTGCCAAATTGCTTTCCGAAGTAGCTGTTCTTTTCCACAGCCCCACGTAGGAGGGCTTCCGTTCTTCACATCACTGCCATCACTTGCTATTGTCAGTCTTATTATTATAGCCGTTTTCGTGGGTGTGTGGTAGTGTCTTGCCGTGGATTGTTCCAAATCCAGTGAGCCCCCTCTGGAAGTGAAGCTGCTGCACGGTACAGCCTGACCAGTCGTGAGCTGCTGCCGAGCTGACCACGCTGGGGGAATATGAGCAGCCCTCGTTCAGTGGCTTTTCATGGATCAATGCTTCTCAATTTCTCATTTGCTTTTGGTCGGTTTCCAGAATCCTAAGTGGTTTTTTAGATTTCTTTTCTTTCTCCAGTGTTATCACTGTTTGATGGGGGTGAGAATTTGCAGATCTCCTTGCTTCACCGGAATGCTACCCTCATAGACTTTTAGTTGAATATGTGTTCCTCTGTATGCCTTCTCCAGACACTTGTTTATTTCTGTTTGCTTGCGTTGGTCTCTATGTTGTACGGTGCAAGGGACATTTGCCCTGTCAGCACATTGGAATCACTTGGGAAGCTTTTCAAATCCCAGTGCCCAAGCTGCACCCCCAGAACACTACATCAGAATCATTAGGGTGAGGGCATAGCCATTTGAGATTCAAAATAGTTATAAGCCATTGAAAAATGAAAACATCAACACATTTTTAAAAACAAAATATAGAAATTAATCAAGTCTAAAGAAAAAAACCAAGAGGTGCCTGACTGGCTCAGTTGGGAGAGCATGTGACTCTTGATCTCAGGATCATGAGTTCAAGCCCCAGGTTGGGTGTAGAGGTCACTTAAAAATAGACTCTTGGGGCACCTGGATGGCTCAGTCAGTTAAGTGTCCAGCTTTGGCTCAGGTCAGGATCTCGAGGTTCCTGAGTTCGAGCCTTGCATCGGCTCTCTGCTGTCAGCATAGAGCCCACTTCAGAGCCTCTATCTCCTCCTCTCTGCCCCTCCCCTGCTCTGGCATGCAAGCTCTGTTTCTCAAAAATAAACATTAAAAAATAAATAAGTAGGGGTGCTTGGGTAGCTCAGTAGGGTAAGCATCTGACTCCTGATTTCAGTTCAGGTCATTATTTCCCGGTTGGTGAGTCTGAGCCCTTGCATTAGGCTCTATGCTGGCATTACAGAGCCTGCTTGGGATTCTCTCTTCCTCTCTCTCCCCCTCTCCTGCTCATGCTCTCTTTTTCTCTTTCAAAATAAATAAACTTAAAAAAATTAAAGCTTTTTAAAAATTAAATACATAAATAAATAAACTTTAGGGGGCAGGGTGTGGGGAAAGCACAAGCAGGGGAGTGGCAGAGAGAGGGAGACAGATGATCTGAAGGCAGCTCCACACTGACAGACTGATAGCAGTAAGTCTGATGTGGGGCTCAAACCCATGAACTGCAAGATCATGACCTGACCCTCAACCAATTCAGCCACCCAGGTGTTCCAATAAATAAACTTTTAAAACAAAACAAAACAAAAAAAACCCTACACTCTCCTGTTTCCCCTTTACTCACACCACTATCATGCTCACAACACTTCTGACACCAGAAGTGTGGGAGTTTTCCCCACACCACGCAATTCTATGACACCCGCTGGGTGTCCTACAATTTCACTCAATTCTGACACCATCTACCTGGAGATCGCTACTGTCGGATTCCACTGATTTAGAGCTCAGTCCATGAGACTGACCACACTTCAGAGGCCAATCCCAAGGAGGAGATCAGGTCCTCAGGTTACCCACAATGCCTGTCTAATTTGGCTCCAGATCAGAGGTTCTCATGATCCCCTCCCCTTGGATTTGGTTATTTGCTAGAAGAGCTCCCAGAACTCGGGGAAACACTTATCTATGTTTACCAGCTTATTAAAGGATATGGTGAAGGATACAGATGAACAACCAGATGAAAGGATACATCATACATCAGGTGAGGTCTAGGAGGGTCCCGAGCAAAGGCACTTCCATTCTATGCCACTGAGGGTGTGTCATCCTTCCAGCACATGGATGAGTTCACCAGCCTGGAAGGTCTCTGAACCCCACATTTTGGGAATTTTTATAAGGGCTTCCTCACGTAGGCATGATCCATCATTAACTCCATTTTCTGCCCCTCTTCCCTTTCTGGAGAATGGGGGATGTGGCTGAAAATTCCAAGCTTCTAATCATGGCATGGTCTTTCTGGTGACCAGCCTCCACGCAGAAGCCCACCAAGAGTCACCTCAATAGAACAAAAAAACCCTGCTATTACCAGGAAACACCAAGGGATTTAGAAACTCTGTATCGGGGCGCCTGGGTGGCTCAGTCGGTTAAACGTCCGACTTTCGCTTAGGTCATGATCTCGCGGTTCGTGGGTTCGAGCCCCGCGTCGGGCTCTGTGCTGACTGCCAGCTCGGAGCCTGGAGCCTGTTTCGGAGTCTGTCTCCCTCTCTCTCTCTGACCCTCCCCTGCTCACGCTGTCTCTCTCTCTCCTAGAAATAAATAAAAAAATATTAAAAAAAAAAAAAAAGAAACTCTGTATCAAAAAATAAGGGTCAGGGTACCTCCACAGCTCTGTGGGTTAAGCATCCAGCTCTTGATTTCAGCTTAGGTCATAATCCCGTGATCCTGGGATGGAGCCCCATAGCAGGCTCCACACTGAGCAGGGTGATGGCTTAAGATTCTCTCTCTCTAGGGGAGTCTGGGTGGCTCAGTCGGTTAAGCATCTGGCTTTGGCTCAGGTTATGATCTTACAGTTGGAGAGTCCAAGCCCCACATCAGGCTCTGTGCTGACAGCTCAGAACCTGGAGCCTGCTTCAGATTCTGTGTCTCCCTCTCTCTCTCTGACCCTCCCCCACTCGCACTCTCTCTCTTAAAAATAAATAACTGTTAAAAATTTAAAAAAAAATTCTCTCTCTAGGGGCGACTAGGTGTCTTGGTTGGTTAAGCATCTGACTTTGACTCAGGTCATGATCTCACAGCTCCTAAGTTCAAGCCTTGCATTGGGCTCTGTGCTAACAGCTCAGAGCCTGGAGCCTGCTTCAGATTCTTTGTGTCCCTCTTTTTCTGCCTCTCCCCCAATCATGCTCTGTCTCTCTCTCTCAAAAATGAATAAACGTTAAAAAATTAAAAAAAAAATTCTCTCTCTGCCCCCCTCTGCCCCACTTGCATGCATGCATGTACACATACTCTCTCTCAAATAAAAAATGTTTGGGGCGCCTGGGTGGCTTAGTCGGTTGAGCGTCCAACTTTCGCTTGGGTCATGATCTCATGGATCGTGGGTTCGAGCCCCGCGTCGGGCTCTGTGCTGTCAGTTCAGAGCCTGGAGCCTGTTTCAGTCTGTGACTCCCTCTCTCTCTGACCCTCCCCTGCTCACGCTGTCTCTCTCTCTCTCTCCTAAAAATAAAAAAAAACATTAAAAAAATGTTTAATTAAATAAATTAATTAATTAAATCAATGTTTTAAATAAGGGTCAAAGACCAAATATTAGAGCAAAGCGTACTTCATGGTACTTTTACCATTTAGGAAATTAGAAAGTTTTTTTTTTAATGTTTATTTATTTGAGAGAGAGAGAGAGAGAGAATGTGAGGGCGGGGCAGAGAGAGGAGAGAGAGAATCCCAAGTAGGCTCTGCAGCTGTCAGTGAGGAACCTGACGTGGGGCTCAAACTCATGAACTATAAGATCGTGACCTGAGTTGAAGTTGAGTCAGACGCTTAACCCACTGAGCCACCCAAGTGCACCTAGAAGGGTTTTAGAAGTCCTGGGTTGGGACGCCTGGGTGGCTCAGTCGGTTGAGTGTCCAACTTCGGCTCAGGTCATGATCTCGGGCTTCCTGAGTTCGAGCCCCACGTTGGGTTCTATGCTGACAGCTCAGAGCCTGGAACCTGCTTCGGATTCTGTGTCTCTCTCTCTCTGCCCCTTCCCTGCTCGCCCTTTGTCTGCCTGTCTCCTCAAAACAAAACCAATGACCATGTGTGAAACTAATTTTAAGGCACAATGGCTTCAGAGCAGCATGGGAAAGGGAGCCACCTCTAGACCACTACCATGGCTCGCCCTGTGTGCTACACCCCACCCCACTGCGGTCACCACCAAGTCCAAGAGGACAAGTGAAGGAGAAACTAAAGAAGAAAAAGCCTGGGGCACCTGGGTGGCTCAGTCGGTTAAGCATCCAACTTCAGGTCATGATTTCATGGTTTGTGGGTTTGAGGCCTGCGTTGGGTTCTGTGCTGTCGGCACAGAGCCTGCTTTGGATCCTCTGTCCTCCCCTCTGTCTGCCCCTCCCCTGATCATTCTCTCTCAAAAATAAACAAAACAAAACAAAACAAAAGACAAAAAAGCCCAAGGGAAGGATAAGCCACAGAAGAGATGGGCATCCTTTGCTGCATAATTTGCTCTTCCTAAAAAGGCACCTTGCAGAAAAGGGAGCGAATAACCAAATCTACAAAAAAAATGGAGGTGCCAAATGAAGCTTGTGCATGCTTGTGAAGCTTGTTCATCCATAACTGTGCTCATGTGTTCTGTACTATCAGAATGACTTTTATCAAGTTTTATAGAGACATAGAATTCTTTTTTTATACGCTATGTTAGCACAGAGAATGCCTCATTGTTTTGGGGAAGGGCAAATGTCACTAACAGAGTATCTCAGGAACCAAGTGAAATAGCCACGGGGAAGAAAACAAGAGTTTGTGTCCTTGGTTTGGGGAGTATTTCTCTTGGTTGCTGAGAGAAGGGATTGACTGACATTCACAGCCACTGTGACATTTGCCTGTGGTGTGAGGAAGTGAAAATTCATTTTTTAGGTCCTCTTCTCCATTCCTTTATGCCCTTAGAATGAACTTTATGTCCTTAAACTCAGATGTGTTGGTACCTAGCACTCTTTTCCTTGGGGGCTCCAGATCTGGTCTTTTCTGGGATGACATTGACACTGAGTTCCCTAAAAGAGCCAGGAAGCAATGTGTTTTGATTGTGGACCTTAAATTCTGTACTTTTCATGACATTTTCTCAAGATCAAGGTCTGCCTGTGAAAGAAATTAACATGTTAATTGCTCATTTCCCTAAACTCTTCCCATTTAAATAATCATGTAAAAATTTCCTTGGGTCTTAGGGTGCCTGATTGCCTCAGTTGGTTGAGCGTCTGACTCTTGATTTCAGCTCAGGTCATGATTGTATGGTTCCTGAGATGAAGCTCTGAGTCAGGCTATGTGCTGACAGCAGGGAGCCTACCCGGGATTTTCTCTCCCCCTCTCTCTCTGCCCCTCCCCCCGCCTCTCTCTGTCCTTCTGCACACCCATGTGTGCATACACTCTCTCTCAAAATAAATAAACATTAAAAGTAATAATAAAAACAAAAAGTATTAAAGTCTGTTTTAGGGAAAAAGCAACATTACTTAAACCTTTTCCACTTTCAGAAAAATCTACATGTTTCCGAATATGGACTCAATTTTAAGTTCTACCTTAGTGTGATATTTGTATCAGAAGTGAGACAGTTAATGAATATGTTATTGAGCCACAGGGGAGAAAAACCTCCTGATCTTAATGTATATCAACAGCTATCAAACATGTTCATATTAGGGGCGCCTGGGTCGCTCAGGTCACTCTTGAACCGTGAGATCAAGTTCTGAGCCAGGCTCTGCGATAACAGCCTGATAGGGAGGGATTCTTGGGATCCTCTGTGGGTGTTCTCTCTCTCCCTCTCTCTTTGTCCCTCCACTGCTCTCGATCGCTCTCTCTCTCAAAATAAATAAATAAACTTAAAGAGAAGATTTCCCTGAGCTTTATAGCTTTCTCTTTTTTGTAAGGAAATAAGGGAAACTGAAAGTTCCTGTATACTGTGGCCACCCATGACCTGAAATGTTGAGATTGTTAATAAAAATTAGCCTTAGTAACACAGATACAATTTGGAGAGAGAGACAGTGAGAATGAATCACTGGCTTGATTAAAATATTCCTGGGCTCTGATTCCACGTCCACCAGACAACCTTCTGAGGGCTGATTTGAGCTCTCAAGTGTCCTCGTGATAGGAAGAGAGAGCTTTGAACAGTGAGCATGAGGGTTTATTTGTGGAAACTGACATTCTAATTCTAAAATTAGGATGGAAATTCAATTATATAGAATTCCAAAAGACCTAGAAAACCAAAGCGATCTTTAAAGAACATTGTTGGAAGATATATACTACCCGATATGAAGAGTTACAATAATTAAGCTATGATAATTAAGAAAATATGGGTATTGGTGCGAGAATAGATAGAGATCAATGGAAGAGAACAGAGAGCCCAGAAACAGACATTTGGGCATAGTCACATGATGAACAAGTAGGAAGCACTGCAACAAGGGAGGAAAGACTAGCCTTTTCTATCGTTGGTGCTAGGTCAAATTGACATCTATATGGGAAAAAAAATCAATTCTCACCTCACACTATAAACAAAACTTAACTAAAAATGTAGCACAAACCTAAATGTAAAGCCCAAACCATAAAACCTCCAGAAGAAAAGAGAGGAGAAAATCTTAGTGACCTTAAGTTTGGCAAAGAATTTTTTTTGGCAAAGAATTTTTAAATAGGACACAAAAAGAATGAACTACAAGAGAGGAAACTGATAAGACGTACTTTATAAAAATTAAAAACTTTCATTTTGAGGGGCACCTGGATGGCTTAGTCGGTTAAGCGTCTGACTTCGGTGCAGGTCATGATCTCATGGTTCATGAGTTTGAGCCCCAATTCGGGCTCTGTGCTGACAGCTCAGGGCCTGGAGCCTGCTTTGGATTCTGTGTCTCCCTCTCCCTCTGCCCCTCCCCTGCTCATGCTCTGTCTCTCTCTGTCTGTCAAAAACAAATACACATTAAAAACAAAAAACAAAAACCCTTTCACTTTGAAAGGCAAAGCCATAGAACGGGAGAAAATATTTGCAAAACATATCCACCAAAGCACTCTTATCTAGCATTACAGAACTTCTTATACTCAATAAGACAATCCAGTAAAAAGAAAGAAAAAGAAAGAAAGAAAAGAAAAAAATGGCAGAAAACCTTAATTTACCAAAGAGGGAAATAAAAAGCACATGAAAACACAGCCAACATCACTAGCCACTAGGGAAATGAAATTATTATTAAAAAAAAAATTTTAACGTTTTATTTATTTTTGAGAGAGAGATAGAGACAGCATGAGCAGGGGAGGGTCAGAGAGAGAGGGAGTCACAAACTCTGAAGACAGGCTCCAGGCTCTGAGCTGTTGTCACCACAGAGCCTGATGCAGGGCTCGAACCCATGAACTGTGAGAACTGTAGGACGCTAAACCGATTGAGCCACCCAGGCGCCCCTAGGGAAATGAAATTAAAACCACAATTTAGACATACCCAGTGAAATGACAAAAATAGGAAAGGGTTATCATACAAAGTGTTGGCAAGTATGTGAAAGAAGAGAAACTCCTTGACTGCTGTTGGGAGTGTGATACGACCATTCTGGAAAACATCTGGTGGCCTCATAAAGAGGCAAGCATACACCTATCATACAAGCCAGGCATTTCACTCCTAGGTATTCACTCAAGGGAAATGAAAGCATCTGGCCACACAAAGACTTGTACACAAACATTCAGAGTAGCTTTGCTTGTAAAAGCCCCCAAACTGGAAACCACCCAAATATCCATCAATAAGGAGATGGGGAAATAAACTGTAGCATTTCCATACAATGGGATACTACTCTTCAGTACAAAGAAATTTTTTTATAAATGCAAACATGGATATACGTCAAAATAATTATGCTGTGAGTAGTGTAAATAAAGAGTGCATACAAAATATTTCTATATAAAATTCTAGAAAATTCTAAAAACTACAGTGATGAGAACAGAGATAACTTCTTAAGATAATGGATACCTTCCTTATCTTGCTTTTGTTGATGATTTCATATATCAAATTATAAAAATTTATTAAATTGTACATTATAAATATGTCATTTATGGAGTGCTCAGTTGGCTCAGTAGGTAGAGCATGCGACTCTGGATCTCAAGGTTGTGAGTTCAAGCCTCACGTCAGGTGTAAAGCTTCTTAAAAAAAAAAAAAATAGGGCGCCTGGGTGGCTCAGTCAGTTAAGTGTCCAACTTCGGCGCAGGTCATAATTTCATGGTTAAGTCGGTTCAAGCCCTGCGTAGGAATCTGTGCTGACAGCTCAGAGCCTGAAGCCTGCTTTGGATTCTGTGTGTCTCCCTCTCTGTCTGCCCCTCGCCCCCTCCTGCTTGTGCTCTCTCTCTCTCAAAAATAAACACTGAAAAAATTAAAATAAATAAATATCACTTATTGTCAATTATACCTTAATAAGACTGTTCAAGAAAAACTTTCCCAGGAGGTGATGCTACCTGCTTGCTCCCCTTTAGGCTGTGAGCTTTCCTGGAGTTGGGTCTGACTCCTTCTTAGAGAGCCATGCAGGAGGCTGATTTCACGGGGAGGCCTGTGGAAGAAGCCCTGGAGGTCAGGAATGCCAAGCTAGGTGATGGCAGTCAACTTGGGTGTGCTTGGATGGTAATTACTTTCCATTTTCTCAATACAAGGTGCTTGTCCTTCAAACAGGCCCAGCTATTTCTGCCTCCAGCCCCCAATCTTCATGTAGCTGGGGTGTCCTCATCATTCAGGTCTTAGCATGGATGCCAGGTACCTTCACTGAACACCATGTCTGACAGTCATTTTCTGTATTTCTCTATTTTTTCCCCATTGTATGCACCACAATCAAATTCTTTCTTTCTTTCTTTTTGGGTGAGCACAAGTTGGGGAGGGGCAGAGAGAGGGGGACAGAGGGTCCCAAGTGGGCTCTGCACTGACAGGCTGAGAGCAGCGGGCCCGATGTGGCTTACAGTCATGACCTGAGCCAAAGTCAAGACACTCAACCAACTGAGTCACCCAGGTGCCCCTCATGATCAAAGGCTTATTCCTTTAGTTATCTTTTTTTTTTTTTAACATTTAAGTAATCTCTACCCGGAACGTGGGGTTCAAACTCATGACCCCAAGACCAAGAGTCACATGCTCTACCAACTGAGCCAGCCCCTCTTTTCATTTTTATTATTTATCCTCTTCCTCTCTGCTGTTGGGGCCCCACAGATCCCTTTTCCTGGTGATCCACCCACCTTATACGTGCCTTGAGTGCTGGCTGACAACTCACAGCTGCTTTGGTCAATACATGATGGGAAATGAAGGGTAGGGGAGAAGGGAGAGGGTATTAAAAACTGGATTTCTTCTCTCTGACCCTCCCCTGCTCGCGCTGTCTCTCTCTCTCTCTCCTAGAAATAAATAAAAATATTTTTAAAAAATATGTTTAAAAAAAAAACTGGCTTTCTTGTGGTAAGGAGACCTAACTCTGGTTCAATTTATGCAGTTACCTGTGGGATGGGGCTGAAGCTAGTTTCCACTTGAGGCCACTCTCCTGCTTACTTTAGTTGGTTTCCCTGCCCTGTCCTGTCCCCCCGCCTTCTTCTGGTAGCACTTCCTCAGTAAATTACCAAACAAGAATTCTCATCTCAGTCTCTGCTTCCGGGAACCTCATCCATGACACCCAGGTAATCTTCACTACGGACTGTCTTGTTTTTGTTTTGTTGTTTGTTTGTTTTAGGGACTATCTTGTTCAATCAGTCCTTTACATCAAATTCCTATCTCTGGCTCTGCCTATAACCCCACCACCACCACCACCACCACCACCATCACCACATACACACACCTGTTATAGCTTGATAAGGGAGTATCTTCTTCACTTCTGTACAACCATGCCTGGAGCACAGCAGACAATAATTGGGCTGAATACAGTGAGAGCCCAGGGTCTGTTTTACAGCTAGACTGTGAGCACCCCTTCTGTCCTGGACTGGCCAGGCCTGGAGGCATTGTGAGTCATAGCTGGCGGACAGCAGCTGAGCGTGCAGCGATGGGGCCAGGCCTGGGACAGCAGCTCGGCACCTCCAACACATCCTCCAGGTGAGGCAGACATGCAGCGAGCATTACTGGGAAAGGGCCCTCTGGGAAGATGTGTCCTTAAGGGTGGGTCTAGCTGCACCTCTCAGGCCCTCTTTAGGCTTCCAGAGAGAGAGATGATGCCCTGGGCCAGATCTAGGGGATAGTACCACCCCTTCAGCCCAGCTATGTGCAAGAGGAGTGTGTGTTGGATTGATGAAGGCATGATAGAAAGTTCTCTCTCTTTTCACCCTCCATGGGGAGAAGAGGAATTTAAAAGAGAACATATAGCTCTCTTTCCCATACAACAGAGTCAGCACTTACAGGCATTGGGGGAGACAGAGAATGAGACGTGTCTGTTATCTGGACTTCAGCTTCCTCGAGGATGTAGTCCGCTTGGGGAAAAGGCATGTGGAGTCTGCATAACCTCTATTACCTTGAATCCCAAGCATAGGTCCTAGCCCATGGCAGAGACCCCCAAGATGTCACTGAACATGCTGTACTACTGTCATCTACATACACCTCGGGGTTCCTAGCTGGACCTTAGCCTGAGCCTGCCTAGAACAGACCTGGCCCGGCCCAGAGCAGGTTGTAAAATAACTGAATGTGGCAGTAATGCATGGGTTATTTTAGACATCCTACCAAGCACTTTTCTGAATCCAGATCTAGCCCTGGCTTTGTCATCCAGCAGTGCCCTCTTATGCACACAGAGAGTTTATGCCCTGGCCCCCTTTCCAGCTTCCTCATGTATTCCCAGACCAATCCCCACACCAGCCGTACTCTAAACTCTTCCTCACATGGGGAACATGTGAACTGTGGCCTGGCTCTTCACTCTGCCTAGAGGCTCTCCCTTGTCCACCCTCAACCCATGTGGCAAAGTCCTGCTCCACTTTTAAAGTACCTGTCTCTATTGTTCCCTTCTTCTGGGACAGCCATCCCTTCCAGCAGCCGGCCCTACCTCAGAGAGCAAGGGATATGGCCCTCCAGCTGCATATATGACTCGTGGGCATGACACAGAGTGGTCTTTGGGGAAGGTGGTTTCAGGACGATTACTGGCAGCGCCAGTGTGCAGGGATGGGCTCCTCGGCGACCAGCACCTTAATGCCAGCCTCCGAGTTAAGCCCTGTCCACCGATCCTCGCGGTTGAACCGGACAGCCCGTCCAAGCATGCTGCTCACCCGCACTCTTGCTCCCGGCAGTGCCCCAGGCTCGCCTTCATCACTCTGGACACCAGGCCTCCAGAGGCAAGGGCGCAGCCCCGGTCGCCCACGTCCTCGAGGCCCGGCACCAGGCACCTGAGCGCCCCACAAGGCCCACTCGGCCTTCGCCCTGGAGGCCTTCGGGTGCCTGAGCTCGGGCCACGCCAGCCGCCTGTGGGAGCAGCTGCGGCAGTTCTGGGCCGACCACTTTTCGCGGCGCTTCTCCCCGCGGCGCCCGCCGCTGCGTCGCATTTCCTCCATGTCCACCTTCTACCTGCTGGACCACCGGACGCGCCAGGCCGAGCTGGGCCTCAGCTACGGCGCGCCGCGCACGCGCCTCACCGACGAGGCCTTCGTGTTCCGCGGCGGCCGGTGGGCCATCGAGGGGCAGCTGGGGCGGTCGCGGCCGCCGCTGCCCTCGCCCGGCAACTCGGGCTGGAAGACGCAGGTGCAGGGGGTCAACAGCCAGTTGCTGCTGGAGGAGAACAACTACCTGAAGCTGCAGCAGGAACTGCTCATGGACATGCTGACTGAGACCACGGCACGCATGCACCTGCTAGAGAAGAAGCTCGACTCGCAAGCCAGCCCGCCGCCTGGGGCGCGCTCCTGGCAGCGGAAGATGCGCAAACGCGAAGGCGCGAACGCCGTGCTGGTAATCCAGCCGCGCGCTCTGGAGTCGCGGTGACGCAATAAAGCCCGTGCGGCGCACGCGCACTTCATGCCTCGCTGCCCACCGGCGTGTTTTCGCCCGCCGCCAAGTGGGCCCGGCTGCGGCTCGCGACCCGCGGGTGGGCACCGTCACTTAGTGCGCGTTAGTGGATGGGTGGCCCAGCCGGCAGCCCGTCTCGAGAGGGCGCGATAGGGCCGCGGAGGAAGGTGTGTGTGCGGCCCGCTGGGAACGCGGGGTGGGAGCCAGGCTTGCAGCGCGCGGTGCCGGGGGGGGGGGGGGGGGGGGGGGGGGGGGGGGGGGGGGGGGGGGGGGGGGGGGGGGGGGGGGGGGGGGGGGGGGGGGGGCGGGGGGGAAGGGGGGCGAGGATGTCAAGCGGGGGCGGGCAGTGGCGTACTTGGGCTCAAGAGACGCAGGACGAAGTCGGGGAGGCAGTGAAACGGGACCTCAGCGATGTAGGATGCAGTGAGGCGGGCAGGCAGACATGGTCGGGGACCTAGCTCTTAGCTCCCTTGGCTTAGAGGGGCAGCGCGGGCCAGAGGGTTTCAGCCTGACTCTGGAGTACGTGTATTTTACGAATCTTTCTCGAAACTGGGCCTCAACCTTTTCCAGCTAGCCGTGTGGCTTTTGGCGGGTCGCTTCTCTATGACAGGTCTCCTTTCCTCCTCTGTAGAATAAAGAGTTTGACTCATCCAGAGTACAAACAAGCACCTTCCAGGGCTAAGCCTGTAACACAGGAAGGATTTGCTCCACCCACGTTATTAAAAAATTTTGTATTAGTTGCCAAAGTTAAACATTTCTTTTGAAGTTATTTATTTTTGAGACAGAGACAGAGCACGAGCGGGGGAGGGGCAGACAGAGAGGGAGACACAGAATCCTAAGCATGCTCTGGGCTCTGAACTGTAGGCACAGAGCCAGAGTCAGGGCTCCAACCTACCAACCCCGAGATCATGACCAGAACCAAAGTCAGAGTCTTAACTGACCGAGCCACCGAGGCTCCCCTAATTGCCAACAATTAAGAATTTGGAAATTTCACATAAAAATCCAGATTTCCTGTGTTCTCAGAGACTTGGCCATCCGTGACCTTCATTTTGTCCAGCAGCAATGGCCTTGAGCCGAATCGTGGCTGTTACCTCCCGTTGAGCATCACTCCTTTCTTGTGATAGGTGTCTGATTTTGCTCTCCTCCTAGATCCATTCTGGATCAGGGCCGTGGGGAGCCCACTTCTCCCAACCCCCATACACACGAAGTATAATTAATAGAAGGTGCTTCAGGGAGTGTATTGCACTTGTGGGTGATGTGGCTGCACAACAAAAGGTGGTGACACCGGTCCTTGCAATCTGTAACCTTTTCCCTGGAATGCAAACAGGGCATTTCAGCCACCACTGAAACCCATTTCCCTAAGGCCATGTGATACCTGTGAGAGAAGTGAGTGTCTTGCCTCCGCCTAACTTTCCTTCAGGAGTAGACTCAGGATTACTAAATAGCCACTTTGACAGAGGTTTTCCTATGGGTTTGTTTTGTTTTAAATGTTTATTTTTGAGAGCATGTGTGCATGACTGGAGGAGGGGCAGAGAGAGAATTCGAAGCAGGTTCCCACTGTCAGTGCAGAGCTGGATCCGGAGCTCAATCTCATGAACTGTGTGAGACTGGGACCTGAGCTGAAGTCAGATGCCAGACTGAGCTACCCAGGCACCCCACTAACCAGCTGTTTTGTACAAAAATATGGACTTATTTATTCAATGAGGAAGAGAACACAAAACATGTCATTAGACACTAAGTTTAAAAACATTTCTTTTGAACGGTGCTTTTTTTTTTGTATTTTAGTAATTTTGTATTTACGTTGATGTAGATTAAGTGAAAAGTATTTAAAATAGTTATGATGGTGAGATAAATTTCCCTTTTAAACTAAGAAGGGGGCACGTGGGTTGTTTAGTCAGTGAAGCATCCAACTTCGGCTCAGGTCAGGATCTCATGGTTCATGGTTTCGAGCCCCACATTAGGCTCTATGCTGACAGCTCAGAGCCTGGAGCCCGCTTTGGTTTCAGTGTCTCCCTCTCTCTCTGCCCCTCCTCTGCCCACACCCAGTCTCTCTCTCTCTCTCAAAAATCAATAAACATTAAAACAAAATAAAATAACTAAGAAAGGGGTGCCTGGCTGGCCTAGTCAGAAGAGTGTGTGGCTCTCAATCCAGAGATTGTGAGTTTGACCCCCATGTTGGGTGTAGAGATGACTTAAATAAAATATTTAAATAAATAAAATAGTGAAGAAAATATATATACAGACAAGGAAATGGAAAGGGAGTCAAATGATACACCAGAAAAAAATCAAACCCAAAATAAGGTGCTAATGGAGAAACTGCACTAAGTGGATGCCAGACTCAAAGGGTCAGTTATTGTATGATTCTGTCTGTATAGCACGTCGCTGACAGGCAGACCCAAAGAGACAGGAAGCAGATTGGTGGTTACCAACGGCTGCTGAGGAGTGCGAAGGAGGCAGCGACTTCTTAGCAGACGAAGGCGTCCCTTTTAGAATGATGAAAACTATTTTGGAACCGTTTGGTAATGGTTGTACAGCACTGCGAATGCTCTAAAAGCCACGGAGTTGTACACAGTAGTGAGTTTCATGTTATGCAAATTTTACCACAGTAAAATATTTTGTGTGTGTGTAAGAAAGTGCTTTACATAAAAACATGAAGTAGGAGCCCCTGGGTGCCTCAGTTGGTTAAGTTGGCCTACTTTGGCTCAGGTCAAGATCTCGCGGTCCATGGGTTCGAGCCCTGCATCAGTCTCCGTGCTGACAGCTCAGAGTCTGGAGCCTACTTCGGATTCTGTGTCTCCTTCTCTCTCTGCTCCTCCTCCACTCATGCTCTGTCTGTCTCTCCTTCAAAAATAAATATTTTTTAAAGATTTTTTTTTTAAGTGTAGTAAAAACTACACGAAGTGTGGGGAAATAGCCAAAATCATAACAGTGATCCAGGAATGCCTAAAGTTTAGGGATTATTGTTTTGGCCAAAACACTTGACAATAAATAATTCTGGAGTAAATAGCTGCCCTGGCAGACCAGAGCTGCAGGCAGGCAAGGAGCCCCATGTTTAGGGAGAGGCTACCCAAATGGAGAAAAGGCCCGAAATAAATGGAGCAGGATGATATTTTGAGATCTCTGACTTTGTTCCTCCTGCTATGGAATTTCACCCCCTGACTGAGGCAGCCAAGCGCCTTGCCCCAGGGAGGGATGTGACAGGAGCAGAAAGTTTGAACAAAGGACTCTTTGTGGCTTTCACCTCCTACAGCTCAGAACTCTCTGGGGATCAGAGCTTTGCAAAAAAAATATTTCGGGGCTTGAAGAAGGAGGTCAAAGGGGCCGCAGATTTGTCTACAACAAGAGGAAAGATGAAGGGAATTGGGAGCAGAGAAGCTGGTCGGTCTCCCATCTTGGAAAGAAAAGATTCCTTTTCTTGACCTTACATTACTTTCCAGCTACTGCCCCATTTCTCTGCTTCCCTTTATAATGGAACTCCAAAAAGTTGCCTGTATTCGCTGTCCTCAATTCCTCCCCTCCCTCTTTGCTCTTAATCCCCCTTGACTTTGGGTGTCTTATCACCCCTTCCCTCCCCAGCCTACTGTCTGTCAAAGATGCCATCACCCTGCTATGTTGCCTGTCCTTCAGCCTCCATCGTCACCGTGGCCAATCATCAGCACTTCAGGCAGTTGATGCCCCTCCTCCTCTTTTTTTTTAATATTTTATTTTATTTTATTTTATTTTATTTTATTTTATTTTATTTTATTTTATTTCTGAGAGAGAGAGTGAGAGAGACAGCGTGATCAGGGGAGGATCAGAGAGAGAGGGAGACACAGAATCCGAAGACAGGCTCCAGCCTCTGAGCTAGCTGTCAGCACAGAGCCTGATGCGGGGCTCAAACCCACAAGTGTGATCATGACCTGAGCAGACCTGAGCCGACCTGAGCCAAAGTTGGACACTCAACCGCTTAACTGACTGAGCCACCCAGGCACTGCATGCATGCCCCTCCTCCTTGAAACACTGTCTTCACCTGGCTTCCAAGGGCGCTACACTCTCCCGATTTGCCTCCTCCCTCACCGCTCCCTCCTCAGTGCCTACCTGATTTTACTCTCACTTCCTTCAGGTATCTGCTTAAAATTTTTTGTTAATGTTTTTATTTTATATTTGAGAGAGAGACATAGAGCAGGAGAGGGGCAGAAAGATGGAGACAGAATCTGAAGCGGACTCCAGGCTCCAAGCTGTCAACACAGAGCCCAACATGGGGCTCAAACTCCTGAGCGGTGAGATCATGACCTGAGCTGAAGTCAGACACCTAACCGACTGAGCCGCCCAACCCCTAGGTATCTGCTTAAATGTTATCTTTCCAGTGAGGTTTTCCCTGATGACTCTATTTTTTAATTGTTTTTTTAGAAGTTTTATATATATTTATTTTGAGAGAAAGTGAGCAGCTGAGGGGCAGAGAAAGGCAGAGAGAGAGAGAATCCCAAGCAGGCCCCCTCACCATCAGCACAGAGCCCAACAAGGGGCTCAGTCTCAGGAACCATGAGACCATGACTTGAGTGAATTCAAGAGACGCTCAAGTGAGACCAAGTAGGCACTTAACCTACTGAGCCACCAGGCACAGACCCCCACACCCTATGTCTCTATTTAAATGAGCATGTGTTCTCCCCAACTCCAACCAGACCAGCACAACTTACCGTCCTTTCCTGTTTTGTTTTCTAACACCTGTTACTATTTGACAGGCTGTATATTTTATGTCCATCTCCTACCTACTCCCTCTCACCCCGCCACCACTCCTAGGATGCAAGCTCCATAGAACTTTCTGTTCTGTTCTTTCCTGTATCTCAGTGTAGAAAAATGCTTAGCGACACTAATTAGGACCTCTCCAAATATCCCTAGAATGAACAAAGGTGTAAGAAGCAGGCACCTGAATCCCAGGGAGAGATGGTGTCTGGCTTATGGCATCGGCCCAGACGTCTGATCCCCCAGGAGGCAGGAAAGATGTAGTAGAGGTGTTGGAACTTTGGTTACATCTGAGCAGCCCACCTCTGACCGTAACCACAGCTATGGTAGGTAGATGGCTCCATGTGTGCTGTCAGTGCCTCGTTTCAAGTGTCTACTATGGGTGTCTCTGCTTTTCTGCCTCAGGGCTTTCTCCTAAGCCTCAGGACCTCTCTCAACCCATAGGCATAGCCTGGGAGTGTAGGCAAGTTAACGCCTTCTAAGGCAATCTTCAATGCATAAGGGACAGAAGCCAGAATACACTTTGTTGAATTTTCCTTCTACCCTGTGTCATTCTCCTCTCTTCCTCTCGTTTTCCTGGATTCACCTACCATATCAACTGTCCCCAAGCTCTAGGCTCAGTCTTGCTTTCATGGGGATTCGAGCTAAAACAGTAGGAAGTAGCACTGGAAGGGAGCCCTTAGAGACAGGAATATAGAACTGGCTCATCCACCATTAGAAGGCAACAGCAACCTCCCACCGCTGTTGGTGAGTGGGGTGGTGATAGCCCCTGATGTCCTGAAGCATTAGACTCTTCTTCCCTTTGGTAGGTTGGAATGAAATAAAGTTCAAGGGAAAGCTTGGCTTATGAAGTAGCTTTGGCCCTTGAAAGATAGGAAGGCAACTAGAATTACAAGGATTATGGAGGTGGCTAGTTTTTCTAGTATATGTGCTGCCAAAGCAAGCACGGTGGCTAGTTTTTCTAAACCCGCTTTAGAAACTTTGTGGAAGGAATGTAAGGCTCAAGTTAGCCCACTCGACTGAAGTCATGTTGTGAAAGCCAGAAAGTCTCCTAAGGCAACATAAAGAAATGCTAACTTTTGGGGCACCCAGGTGGCTCAGTTGGTTAGTCATCCAACTTCAGCTCAGATCATGATCTCACGGTTCGTGAGTTCGAGCCCTTCGTCAGGCTCAGAGCCTGGAGTCTGCTTCGGATTGTGTGTCTCCCTCTCTCTCTCTCTGCCCCTTCCCGCTCATGCTGTCTCTCTCTCAAAAATAAACATAAAAAAATTTAAGAAATGCTAACTTTTTCAGCAAAGTAGGCTGAAAACAAGGCCCACAATTTAAGCATAAGGGCGGCAGAGCTGCGGAGGAGACCAGTGCATCCTCAGTAATTTTCCTGTGCTAGAGTCAGGGCATCGAAGCGGCCAGGCAGTGGGGAGGGATCCTGAGGCCTGGGCCTGGCGTGGGGTGTTTGGGAGGATCTGTCTAAGGATCTTGAGCCCCAGAGCCCCTCCCCTGAACCCTAGCAGCTGCTGCTCCATTCCCTTCCATATAGAACAGCCTCGTTTTGCCTGGAGGCCAGGCAAAGATCTCACCTGAGGTGAATATCTTATGAAATGATGCTAATCACATGCAGATCCCCTCCTCTCACTGCCTCCAGGCCAACCACTAGAATTGGGTCTCCGCATTGCATCGGCATTGAAGCCCAGTGCCTATTCTCGGAGGAAATAGCTCAGTCACCCAAAAAGTTGCAGGGCAGGCCTCCTAACCACAGAAGTTGGGGGAGCACACCCAGGGAGTGATCTTGAAGGGGGTCAGAATATTGGGTAGTGAGTTAGTTGATATGGGAGCATTTCCCCTAACTCAAGACTTAAAAGTGCTGCCAAGAACACCCAGATCTTGTCCTAATGTGCTTCTCTGGACCACTCCGGAAGTTGGGACACAGCAGTGGCCTCAGTCAGATGAGATGGAAGTGCCAGAAGTGCCTTGGCTGAGTTTTAAAGAAAGGGCCCAAAGGCCCAGGGAAGTGAGAATATTAAAATGGGTTTATTTTGGGTCACCTGGGTGGCTCAGTCATTTAAGCAGCCGACTTCAGCTCAGGTCATGATCTCACGGTTCGTGGGTTCGAGCCCCGCGTTGGGCTCTGTGCTGACAGCTAGCTCAGGGCCTGGAGCCTGCTTCAGGTTCTCTATCTCCCTCTTTCTCTGACCCTCTCCCGCTCACACTCTGTGTCTCTCTCTCTCTCAAAACTAAATAAACATTTAAAAAAAAAACAAAATGGGTTTATTACATAAAACCGGAGGATGCACCATTTGACTAGTCTGTAGCATCTGCCCAGAGGATGCTCCCTCCGCTAAGGCAGTAGGGGATGAGACACAGTGGAGGGGGCACTGAGTCATCTAGAAATTGTTGGTGGCTGTCCTGTCTGGGCCAGAGTGGACAGCAGGAGAGGCTGCCACAAAACCGGACTTCCTAGTGTCATTGAGATGAAGGGGTTCTCAAATGGCATTTAACCCTTTTGATGGTGATATGATACTTAACAACCAGAGGACAGAAGGGCCTTCTCACCACACTTTGCAGCAAGACTGGAGTGGCCACAGGGCGGGGGGTGGGGGAGTGTCTTGTTTCTCAGAGCTCTCTGACAATGCCATGTGTATCCATGGAGGCAAAATAAGTGGGTGGCCAAAGGAGGCAGAGAGTGGGGTGTCTGGGTGGCTCAGTCGGTTAAGCATCAGACTCTTGACACTCAGGTCACGATCTCACGGTTCCTGGGTTCCAGCCCCATGTCGGGCTCTGCGCTGACAGTGCGGAGCCTGCTTGGGATTCTCTCTCCCTTCCTCTCTGCCCCTCCCCTGCTTGTGCTCTCTCTCAAAATAAATAAATAAACATTAAAAAAAAAAAGGAAGCAGAGAGTAAACAGTGTAGAAAGGATGAGGGAGCAAGGAGAGACCGCAGAGATCTGAGTCTTGCCATTTAAAAGCCTTCGTACTCAGCGTGTAGACATGTCAGGGGAAGGCAAGGGAGGAAGACAGCTCCAAACTGAAGTTATGTTTCCACCACAGCCGTTGAGTGGCAGGTTCAGCATACAAATTAAGTTATGGAAAAACATTTAAAAACCGCATTTCCTGCACCCCTGGAAATGCGGAGTGAGACAGACCAAATTCAGACCCCTTGGGCGTGTCTTAGTTCAGGCTGTTATCAAAATATGGTATTGTGGGTGGCTTTAATTTACACAACAGAAATTTGCTGGAAGGTCAAGGTCAGGGTACCAGCATGGCCCAGGCGAGGGCTCTCTAGCAGATGGCCAGCTTTTCCTTGTGTCCTTCCGTGGCAGAGAGCAGAGCGAGGAAGCAAGCTCTCTCATGACTCTCATGCAGGCACTTATTCCATCATGAGGGCTCCGTGTCATGATCTCACTGAACCCTGCTCACCAACCTAAGGCCCTACCTCCTGATGCCATCACATTGGTGGCGGGGGGAGTAGGGTTTTGCCACAGGAATTTTTTTAGGAGGGGGGACACACAGTCCATACTGGGAGGCAAATGCCAGAATCCGAAGCAGGCTCAGCAGGGAGCAATGCTGAGCCCAAGACCCCTACAAGCAGCCATGGCCCTCTGTACCTCAACCCACCCCACCAGCCCAGGTGACGGACAGCAGCTGGGGCAGAAAAGTTGGTCAATAAAATGGTCAGTGGTTTCAGGTGGACCAGAAGAAAGAAGGGGATGGCTAAGGGGGTGGGGGTTGTATAACAAGGTGAATGTGGTTGATACCACTGCACCATACACCGAAAAATGGTTAAGATGGTCAGTGTTTCTGTCCTGTGTATTTTCCCACTTAGGAAAAAGGAGGAGAAAATGGTTAGGGGTGACTGTGTAGAGATTGGGGTCCAGAACAGAATTATTGGCCAGAGGAATGTGAGAAGCTGCACAGCTATGAAGAGAAAAAAACAAGAGCGTGTCTGAAAAGTGTATCTTTCCAGAATACAACCTGCAATTCCCAGGGCCAAGCGCTTTTGAGAACGTGTTTAAGATGAAAGGGGACATGGACAGACGTGACAGCTGAGTGACCATAGGCGGTGGTCATGTGTCCAGGAGGACCAGGCCATTGGCCTTGGCGTAGGCTAGGATGGGACTGTGCCTCCTGCCTTCCATAGGGGACCCAGCTGGCCTGGGTGTTTCCCACCAAACCACCTGCTTGCCCAGGGTCTGTATAGGAGCTAAGGGGTCACAGCCACACCCCGGTGCTCTGCTTTTCCTGCTTCCATCTGGCCCAGTGCCACGCAGCTTCCCGTGAGCACTTTACCCTGGCTCCTGCCTCACCCCTCAGTTCTGACACGGGTGTGTCTCTTCTTTCGGATTCCTGGGGCCATGCCTCCCAGGGTGGACCCCTGTCCTGTTCAGTCTAGGAGGCCATCCGTGGCCTGCCGTGCCTACTATTGAATCCTGGACATGTTCAGAATAAGAACGAGATCACTCAGAAGGCTGTGCCCAAGATGTGCATCTGCCCACACGTGGGACAGGTTTACCACAGAAGCCTGTGGCAGCCAGAGGGGACTGGGCACAGAGCAGAGGCCCACAGAACTTGCTTGGTCACCAGGAACAGTGCCAACGGGGAGGGAGAAGGCCTCACATGGGACCCTGGGAAACAGGAGTGGCCTAGGGCTGTGACCAGCACTACTGTCTCTGGAGCCACAGAGCAGGAGGCCTGTCCCCTGTCCCCTAGGGAGCTGCCACCAATCAGCCATCTGCTGCTTTCTGTCCCCTCTGAATACATTGCACCTACAAAAATTTTAGCAACACTGTAATATCATATGCTCAGTTTGTTTTCATCTGGTCCATGCCCTAGCTCTGACCAGCCAGGGCTGAATAGAGGTAAGGGGACAGAGCGGGGTCATGGAGACTGTATTCTCTCAACAGCGGGGTAGACTGCATGAAGACCTTAGAGACCCATGTCGTGGGGTTACGCCAGCAGGGTTGCAACTCTCCAGGGAAAGTGCAAGATCAGTCAGTGGCTTGGGGTGTGGATGACCATGGACTGAGGCCTGTGTGTGGCTTGAAAAGCAATAGCAGATGGGACTGCGGAGCATGGGCCGGTGACACTGTGTGCAGGCCTCTGAAGAGACACATCGACCAGTAACAATGTATGGACATTTTTGGGTCCTGATTTTCGAACAAACTAAAACAAAAAACACCAACCCCCCTGCCCACCGCCACCACCAAAACCAACACAGGGGCACCTGAGTGGCTCAGTCAGTTAAGCGTCTGACTCTGGATTTCAGCTCAGGTCATAATCTCACAATTCAGGGGTTCAAGCCCCAAGTCGGGCTCTGCACTGACAGTGCGCAGCCTGCTCAGGATTCTCTCTCTCTCTCTCTCTCCCTCTCTGTGACCCTCAAAATAAATACATTTAAAACCCTAACACAGAAGACAATTGGCGAAAGATGAAAATAGGCTGCATATTTGATGATATTACAGAACTGTTAAATTTGCGTACACATGCTATGTAAGGGTTATATTTGGTGTTTTTGAAATCCTTACCTTTCAGAGACCCTTACTGAAATACTTACAGATGAAATGATAAGGTGTCAGGAATTTGTTTCCCAGTAGTCTAGGATGTGGGTTGGGTAAGTGGGTGGGAGTACAGATGAAAAGATTGGTTATAAGCTATGGATTGTAGCAGCTGGGTGATGGATACCTGAGGGTTCATCATATTCACTATTTCGTGTGGTGGATATTTTCCGCAATAGAATTTTTTTTTTTTCAAAAAGAAGAAAAAGAGAAGCCTGAATTTCCCCTGTAACCATTAAAGAGATTTCATTAGTGATTACAAATCTCCCTTCAAAGAAAATACCAAGCCCAGCTGGCTTCACAGGCAGGTTCCACCAAACTGTCAAGGAACAGATCATTTCGATCGTAAAAGAACACACTCTTCCCGAGAACAGAGAGAATGTTCCTCAGCTCACAGACAGTATAACTGACAGCAAAGCAAGACCAGGACTGTGTGCAAAAGAGAGACACAGGCCATTCTCACCAGGAAACGAGAGGCCGTTAAATTCGCTGCTTAATAAAAAGATAAGTGCAAGGGCACCTGGCTTGCTGAGTCAGAAGAGCATGTGACTCTTTAAAAAATTTTTTTATAACATTTATTCATTTTTGAGACACAGAGTGTGAGTGGGGGAGGGGCAGAGAGCAAGAGGGAGACACAGGATCTGACGCAGTCTCCAGGCTCTGAACTGTCAGCACAGAGCCAGACATGGGACTCGAACCCAGAGACCGTGAGATCAGGACCTGAGCTAAAGTTGGACATTTAACCGACTGAGCCACCCACGCATCTTAAGACCATGTGACTCTTAATCTCAGGGTTGTGAGTTCGAGCCCCACATTGGGTGCAAAGATTACTTAAAATCTTTAAAAAATATATATATATATCATCAAAAAACTTATTTTAAGATTTTTAATGTTTTATTTATTTCTGAGAGAGAGAGAGAGCGTGAGCAGGGGAGGGTCAGAGAGAGAGGGAGATACAGAATCTGAAACAGGCTCCAAGCTCTGAGCTACCTGTCAGCACAGAGCCTGACACGGGGCTTGAACCCACGACCGTGAGATCATGACCTGAGCCGAAGTTGGACGCTTAACCCACTGAGCCACCCAGGCACCCCTTGTTTTAAAGTTTTTAAGTATTGGGGGGTGGTGCCTGGGCGGCTCAATCGGTTAAGCGTCTGACTTTGGCTCAGGTCATGATCTCACCATTTGTGGGTGATCTCGCCATTAGTGGGTTCAAGCCCTGCGTCGCCTGCTTCAGATTCTGTGTCTCCCTCTCTCTCTGCCCCTCCCCCACTCACACTCTGTGTCTCTCTCAAAAATAAACATTAAAAAAAATTTTTTTAATAAAATATAGGGGCGCCTGGGTGGCTCAGTTGGTTGAGCGTCAGACTTCAGCTCAGGTCATGATCTTGCAGTTCATGAGTTCGAGCCCCGCGTCAGGCTCTGTGCTGACAGCTCAGAGGCTGGAGCCTGCTTCAGATTCTGTGTCTCCCTCTCTCTCTGTTCCTCCCCTGCTCACACTCTGTCTCACTGTCTCTCTCTCAAAAATTAATAAAGAATAAAAAATTTTTAAACATACAAAAATTTTGAGCATTGTTTATTAACTCATCCTATTTTGTGAACAATTGACCACAGATATTCAAAGTGTATACTTTGATGAGTTTTTACATATCTATATACCCACAAAACCATCACCACAATCAAGATAATAAACATATTCATCACCCCCAAAGTTTCCTCATGCCCCTTACTCCTTCCCTCCTTCCTCTTCCCCAGGGCACCACCGATCTGCTTTTTATCATTATGGGTTACTTTTCATTTACCAGAATTATCTGCAAATGGAATAATACGGTATGTACTGTTTGAAAGCCTAGTTTCTTTGACTCTGCAAAATTGTTTCGAGATTCATCGATGGTGTTGGGCACACCGACATTCCTTTTTATTAGTTGTAGTCTATCATGTGGAAATACCACAATTTATCCATTCCTCTGTTGCTGGAAATTTGGGTTGTTTGCAGTTTGGGGCTATTATAAATAAAGCTGCAGTGAACATTTGTGTAAAAGCCTTCATTTGTTTTCATTTCTCTTGGGTATGCTGTTTCAATTTTTGAGGAAGCCAGACTATTTTCCAAAGCAGGGACTCCATCTCACAGCCCCACTAGCAATGTGTGAGGGTTCCAGTTTCTTTGTATCCTCACCAGTACTTGTAGCTTTCTGGTGTTTTCTGTTTGTTTGTTTGTTTGTTTGTTTGTTTTTAACTAGGCTTCATGCCTAGGGCAGAACCCACTATGGGGCTTGAACTCATGATCCTGAGATCAAGACCTGAAGTGAGCTCAAGAGTTGGACACTTACCCAACTGAGCCACCCAGGCACCCCTGTTTGTTTGCTTTTTAATATACACATCCTAGTGGAAGAAATCTCAAAAACCACCAACCCTTCATGAGGCACCTGCCTGTCTCAGTCAGTAGAGCATGCAAGTCTTTTTCTTTTTTTTTCTGGTACAGAGACTTTTTATTTTTTATTTGTTATTATTTTTTTTACAAATACTTTATTGTCAAGTTGGTTTCCATATAACACCCAGTGCTCATCCCAACAAGTGCCCTCCTCCATGCCCATCTCCTCCCTCCCCCCATGCCCATCAGTTCTCAGTTTGTTCTCCGCATTCAAGAGTCTCTCATGGTTTGCCTCTCTCCCTTTCCCCCACCATTTCCCCCCTTCTTCTCCCCCGTGGTCCTCTGTTAACTTCCTCCTAATCCACCTATACGTGCAAACATATGGTATTTGTCCTTCTCTGCCTGACTTATTTTGCTCAGCATAACACCCTCAAGGTCCATCCATGTTGCTACACATGGCCAGATTTCATTCTTTCTCAATGCCATGTAGTATTCCATTGTATAGATAAACCACATCTTGATCCATTCATCCGTTGATGGACACTTAGGCTCTTTCCATGTTTTGGCTATTGTTGAGAGTGCTGCTATGAACATTGGGGTACATGTGTAGAGCATGCAACTCTTGATCTTGGGTTTGAGTTTGAGCCCCACATCAAGTGTAGAGATTACTTAAAAATCTTTTTTAAAAAAATCAGGCTGCTATAATGATATTGCAGAAAAAGCAATCTAACTCTATACTGATTAAATTTTTTAATTTTAAAATTTATTTATTTTAAGAGGGAGAGACAGTGTGAGCAGGGAAGGGGCAGAAAGAGAGAGGGAGAGAGAGAGAGAATCCCAAGGAGCCTCTGCACTGTCAGCATGGAGCCCGATGCAGGGCTCAAACCCACGAACCACAAGATCATGATCAGAACTGAAATCGAGTCAGAAGCTTAACTGACTGAACACCCAGGCATCCCCTAATTAAGTTTTTAAAAACTTGTGTGCACATTTACATGTTTCCGAATACAAAAGTATGAAGCAAGATAGGTACCGAGAGGTCTAGCTGCACCCCTGTCCCTTCAACCCTGATGTTTCCTCCCTGCTAGGTAAATGTCTATGTTAATTTATTTATCCTTCCGTTTGAAAATATAGGCATATATATTTGTACTTCCTCCCTTTCTTGGATGCTGTAGCAAACTATAAAATCCCTAGCCCCCCCCGCCCCCCCCCCGCTGTCTTCACCTGCCATATCCCAGGACGTAGAGATACTCTGCATTCTTTTTCTGTAGCTGTATTGTATTCTACTGGGTGAACATAGCATAATCTGTTCCACTATGAATTCAAAGTTTCCTGACTGTTTTTTGTTATTTCTTGTTTTAAAATTTTTTATTTATTTTCAGAGAGAGAGACCACACAAACCCACATGCTTTTGAGTGGGAGAGAAGCAGAGAGAGAGGGAGAGAGGATCCCAAGCGGGCTCTGCACTGTCAGCACAGAGCCAGATGTGCGGCTTGATCTCACGTGAGATCAAGACCTGAGCCAAAATCCAGAATCAGACACTCAACTGACTGAGCCACCCAGGCACCTCCGTTACTTCTTTTAAAAAGACTGTGAAATTCACAAAACATGAGATTTACCATTTCAACCATTTTTGAGTGTACAGTCCAGTGGCGTGAAGGACATTCACCTTCCTGTGTGACCATCAGTGCCGTCCATCCCTGTAACACTTTTCATCTCGCAAAACTAAAATTCTGTACTCATTAAACATCAGCTGTCCATTTCACCCTCTCCCCAGGTGCCTGTAACCATCGTTCTACTTTCTGTCTATGATTTTGCCTACTTTAGGTCTCTCATATGAGAGGAATCATACAGTACTTGTATTTTTGTGACTGGCTGATTTCACTTAGCATAATAGCCTCGAGGTTCATCCACATTGTAGCCTATGTCAGAATGTCAAACGCATTTTGTTCACCCATTCATCTGTCAATGGACAGGTGAGTTGCTTCTACATTTTGGCTGTTGTGAATCATGTTGGTATGAACATGGGGGTACAATTATCTCCTTGAGACCTCGCTTCCAATTCTTTAGAGTATATACCGAATGGAATTGCTGGATCAGATAGTAATTCCATGTCAGATTATTATTTAAAAAATTTTTAATGTTTGTTTACTTTTGAGAGAGAGAGAGAACAGAGGAGGGGCAGAGAAAGAAGGAGACAGACTCCAAAGCAGGCTCCAGTCTCTGAACTCTCAGCACAGAGCCCGACGTGGGGCTCGAACCCACGACCCATAAGATAATGATCTGAGCTGAAGTTAAACGTTCAACTGACTGAACCACCCGGGTGACCCTCCCTGTCAAATTATTTTAGGAATCACCAAACTGTTTTCCATAGTGGCAGCATCATTTTACATTCTCACTAACCGTGCACGAGGGGCCCAATTTCTTGGCATCCTCACCAACACTTGTTATTTTCTGGGTTCATTTTGCTTGGTTGTTTTTTAATACCCATTCTGATAGGTGTGAAGTGGTGGTATCTCATTGTGGTTTTATGTTTCCTGTGCCATCCAATAATACAATTAGTACTGCAATAGAAAGTCTTGTGGGACACCCGGGTGGCTTAGTCAGTTAAGCATCCAACTCTTGATCTCAGCTCAGGTCATTATCTCACAGTTGGTGAATTTGAGCCCTGTGACGGGCTCTGAGCTGATGGTGGAGAGCCTGGGTGAGATTCTGTCTCTCCTTCTCTCTGCCCCTCACCTGCTTGTGCTCTTTCTCTCTCAAAATAAATAATCTTAAAAAAAAAAAAGGAAGTAAAAATCTTGTGTGGGAGGGGGGATGCTCAGTCTTGCTCATAATAACAGAAATACAAAATAAAAATGCACTAAGATGTCATTTCTCACCTGTCAGATTAGCAAAAACCCAAAGCTTTGCAACATACTCCTTGGGCAAGGCTCTGGGGAAGCAGGCACTCACTCAGTTACTTGCTGGGGGAAATGCATAAAGCGTACAACTGCTTCAAATCAAGATGTGACAACATAGCAAAATTGCATGTGCCTTTACCCTTAAGCCAGGCAACCCCACTTCCCAGAATCTATCTCAGACAGACACCGTAGTATACATGGCCCTGAGATGAAGAGCTTGGTAGTTTCTGCGGGTGACTTCCTTAGAATTCCCTTGTTCCTTCTAGGTCCCATTCTTGGGCGGGATTCTGAGGTCATGGCCACGTCTTTAGCCCTCTCATCTTGAATCCAACGCCAGGCTGGGAGAGCATCCTGGGCAGGCTTTGCACAAGTACAACTGGATAGAAATCTCCCTCTGCGATTCTGGACGAGGGGCTCAGAAGGCAATGGATAAATCCTCTCCTCCTCAGGAGGATGGTTCTGAGAGGCATTTCATTAAAGTGGCCCCGAATGATCCGGGAGACTGAGCAGGAAGAGACCACCTTGGTAACGTAGAGCTGTCTTGGCTCTCTCACCTCTCCTGGTCACACTCCTTACCATGTCACCTCCTAAAGCCACTCCGGGCAGGTTCTGCTTTGGGGGAAACCCAGGCCAAAATCAGATACAGAACATGCTCTCAGAGTAATACAAGCTTGTAAATGTGTCAAAAGTACATTTAGTATCTAAAGAGTTCAGGGACGCCTGGGTGGCTCAATCGGTTGAGCATCGACTTGGCTCAGATCATGATCTCACAGTTCCTGGATTTGAGCCCCGCATCCGGCTCTGTGCTGACGTCTCAGAGCCTGGAGCCTGCTTCTGATTCTGTGTCTCCCTCTCTCTCACTGTCCCTCCCCTGCTTGTGCTGTCTCTCTCTGCCTCTCAAAAATAAATAAAAAAATTAAAAAAAAATAATAAAGCGCAGGTTTAAAACGAAGAGCAAAACTCCTTACCCCTCCCCCATGCAGTTCCAAGGGAACCAGTGATGTCTGTTTTCACCCAGTTTCTCAATGCACAGGCAAGAGGAGGACCTTAGGATGAATCACCTCTCCGCGGTCTCCAGGGTTCGGGAGGGGATCGGGTGCCCCCTGCTGGTCATGCGGAGCCGGAGGCGGTGGTGCCTCCTGAAAGAGCAGAAAGCGCCGCACCTGCTGTTGGCGCTAGTGCCTGGGTTGCAAGTCCCCACTCCCAGGGCTGCCTCGAGCGCTCTCGGTGACCCCTTCCCTGGGATGCCTCACCAACTAGGAGCCCAAGTCGTCTCCCCCAACTGCCTCCGGCCTCTGACCTATCCCTCCCACTGTCTTCCCGCGAGTTTGCAACTCTAATGATCCTTTTGGCCAGGTGCCCTTGGTTCTCTGACAGGCTAGATTGGTGGAAAGGGCACTGGCTTTGGACGTGGCCTGGGGTCCACTTCTGCTCTGCCCACTTGCTGGATCTCTGTGCACATCTCTGAGCCTGTTCCTTGGAGAATTGGGACTTCTGAGAGGCCCTGATGGACAGAGATGGTAGAGCACCCAGGTGGGGGTCTCTGAAATAGTCCTTGAACCCGGCTCACTGAACCTGTGTGCTTTCCCACCCTCTTCACCTCCCCAAACCCAGCCCCCAGCTCCAGACTGCTCCTCCCAACAGTGATTCTTACTGCTCTGTTGGGAAGTTCCCCCAACTCCCTCCCTTCCACTGAGAGTGATTCTGTCCAGCCCTTGAGCTTGACCACAGGCTTCCCTTTATCTTTCATACTAGCCCACGGCCACAGGGAGGTTTTAATGTTACCCAGACTCCTTTGATTCACTAATAACACAACTCTAAAATAATTATTTAACTCAGTCGGTTAAGGGTCTGACTCTTGATTTTCAGCTCAGGTTATAATCTCACGATTCGTGGGTTTGAGCCCCACATTGGGCTCTGTGCTGACACTGCAGACCCTGCTTGGGATTCTCTCTCTCCCTCTCTCTCTCATCCCTCCCCCACTTTTGTGCACACATGCTCTCTCTCAAGATAAATAAACTTTAAAAAATTAAATAATTATTTGTCAAACTCCAGGACCCATCCAAGTGTCTTATCACTTGACAGAGTCAGCTGTGACTGGCCAAAAGCTGGAGGAAGGATGTGGAAGGAGAGAAAGGAAGGCTTTGGTACAGCGTGGACATTACGGAGGAGACCAAGCTCTCTGGGGACGCTGCCAGTCCCCTGACTGATTGGGCAGATGCTGAGATGAATCCTTCAAAGGCAAACTGAAACTTATCAGTGCTCCCAAGCAGATGCTCCATGTTTACTGCAAGAGGCATTTCCTCTTTGGTGTGAGTATAGAAACAGGGACACCCCACCTAGAGTGGGTGGTCTCTCCTATTGTTCATTGAGATTTCTAGTTCCTTTTCCAGGATCATGGGAAAGTTTCATATCCGGGCCTCTTGAAGAACGGTTTGGCCATGTGACTTATTTGGTTAATGAGCTGTTGGCAGAACTATTTGTGTCCCTTTCTGGGCGGAAGCCTCTGGGCGCCACAGTGGTGGTTCTGGATGGTAGAGACACCACCAACCTGACTCCTTGAGGGAAGCAAGATGGAGCAGAGCCTCCCTGACCTAAGATGGATGTATAGTCTGAGCAGTGAGAAGCCAACTTTGTTGTGTAAAGTGCATTAGATTTGGGGTTGCTACTGCAGCATAACCCAGCCCATCCTGACTAATGCATCCTAACTCCTTTCTGAAACAGTACAAGCCACCTAGCAAATAGGCAGGCAGGTGGATTATTTCCATTGAGACTGTAAGCCCTGAGAATCTAGAATGTATTCTTTATTTTTCATTTTTTAATGTTTATGTATTTTTGAGAGAGAGACAAAGTGTGAGCAGGGGAGTGGCAGAGAGGGAAGGAGACAGAATATGAAGCAGGCTCCAGGTTCCCAGCTGTAAGCACAGAGCCTGATGCGAGGCTCGGACCCATGAATCGTGAGATAATGACCTGAGCTGAAGTTGGAAGCTCAACTGACTGAGCCACCCAGGTGTCCCCTAGAATTTATTCTTGAACAATGAATGGCAGGTCAAAGTGTCCTCAGATTGAGGACATTCAGACTGAGCTGACCGTGGTGTGAGCTTGTCTGCTCTGACCTGGATGCCAAGGTCACAGCTCTTCTGTGAGAGCTGGCTTGTTCATTGTGCTCACCTGCACCACAGCCCTGGAGCTAGAAATGGACCCTCTGGGGCTTCAGGCCATTCCACACCACTCTGGTAAGAACCTGTTCCTCCCTATTGGACTTCTCCCTGCCTCCAGCCATGTTAGTCAAGCCTCCTCCCTATCCTGTTTGTTTTTCTGTTTCATACGCACCAGTGGCTGGTCACGAGTGGTTGCAACCTTCGCTGAACATCACCATCTGGACTAACACGTGTGTAAGGGGAGAGGGCGGGGTAAGTGGGGTAACGTGCACACACCTCTTCATAAGACTCTCATGGGAAAAAAGTAACTTTGTTTCTGACCTGCAGCACCCCTGCTCTGGACCCTATTCCTACTGATGGGAAATAGCAAACTTGCTCTGCAATGATCCAGTGATGATCTCTTTGGATTTATTTTAGTCTTCCAGGTCTTCTGACTTTCAAATTTTCTTCCTTTCCACCTGCGTAAGGCTGCATAATCATGGTTCCCAGCTTCGTCTCCAACAGCACCCTCTTTGGGTTCCACCCTTGCAGAGGGAGCCCCTCACCTAGGTTCAGGGATCCATCCTGAGCTGTTGAAGCCAACCACAGCAGAGCCCTCTCCCTGCCCTTGATTGGCTGGGGCTGAGCGGTGGATATCTGCCTTGCCTTCTAACTCGCTGTAAAAAAGAAACACAGGAGGGGTGCCTAGGTGGCTCAGTCGGTTAAGTGGCCAACTTCAGCTCAGTCATGATCTCATGGTTTGTAGGTTCGAGTCCCATGTTGGGTTCTGTGCGGACAGCTCAGAGCCCAGAGCCTGTTTCAGATTCTGTGTCTCCCTCTCTCTCTGCTCCTACCCCACTCATGCTCTGTCTCTCTCTGCCTCAAAAATAAATAAACTATAAAAAAAATAAATAAAACACACAGGAAAAGAAATCGAATAGCTAAGAAAAATTTTTTTAATGTTTATTTATTTTTGAGAGACAGAGACAGAACGTGAGCGGGGGAGGGGCAGTACCACCCAGGAGAGAAAGCCGGCAAAGAGATTGTAAAAGAAAGTTACAGACCAATAGGCCAGGCTAACGTAGACTTAAACATCGTTATCAACGATTAGCAGATCAAACCCCATGTTTTGTAAAAAGATAACACATCATGACAGAGTAGAATTTGTTCCAGTAATGCAAGGTTGTTTTAATATTTGAAAATCAGCCAATGCATGCATGCTCTTCTCGCTCAGCCTCCCTGCCAGCCCTGCAGATTATAGAGCTATGAGCACTTAAACTTCTTATGTGTATTTCAGAATGTGGTACTTTTTTTTTTAATATTTTTATTTATTTCTAGGAAAGAGAAAGAGAGAGACAGCGTGAGCAGGGGAGGGTCAGAGAGAGAGGGAGATACAGATTCCGAAACAGGCTCCAGGCTCTGAGCTGGCAGTCAGCACAGAGCCCGAAGCGGGGCTCAACCCACGAACCGCGAGATCATGACCTAAGCGAAAGTCGGACGCTTAACCGACTAAGCCACCCAGGCGCCCCAGAACGTAGTACTTTTCGGACTTTAGGAAATTATATGACACCCCCAGCAGGTTCTGAGACAGCACTTCCTAATCAAATGCATTAGTTGATGATTCTGCAGATTAAAAAAATATATATATTCTCACCAAGCAAAGTGAGTCAAGACTGCAAATAGCCTCACATATATTGAATTAAAGTCTTGCTGCTGAATGGCCTCAAACTCAACAAAGCGAAAACATGTTTCTGGTTTTCAAGACTTTGTGAAGGGGCACCTGGATAGCTCAGTCAGTTGGGCATCCAACTCTTGATTTTGGTTCGGGTCATGATCTAATGGTTTGTGGGTTCCAGCCCTGCGTCAGGCTCCATGCTGACAGCCTGCAGCCTACTTAGGATTCTCTCTCTTCCTTTCTCTCTCTGTCCCTCCCCTACTTGCACATGCACACGCTCGCTCGCTCTCTCTCTCAAAATAAACGAATGAACTAGAAAAAAAGACTGTGATTTTTGGATTGAAGATCAGAAATTTTGGATATGAACCCCTTTTAATTGTAGCCAACCCTACTGCTTCTTTAATTTGCGTTTCTCTGACGACTTGTGAGGTTGAGCCCCATTCATAAGATTTGAGTCATTTATGTGTCTTGTTTTCATATTGGTCTGTTAAAAATTGTAGGTACAGGGGCGCCTGGGTGGCTTAGTCGGTTAAGCATCCGACTTTCGCTTAGGTCATGATCTCGCGGTTTGTGGGTTTGAGCCCCGCGTCGGGCTCTGTGCTGACTGCCAGCTCAGAGCCTGGA
Organism: Hyaena hyaena; assembly: GCF_003009895.1. Lineage (NCBI taxonomy): Eukaryota > Metazoa > Chordata > Mammalia > Carnivora > Hyaenidae > Hyaena > Hyaena hyaena. The sequence continues at coordinate 1,018,107 of NW_024081062.1, read as the reverse complement.
ACCTGTTCCAGAGTCTGTGTCTCCCTCTCTCTCTGACCCTCCCCTGCTCATGCTGTCTATCTCTCTCTCTCCTAGAAATAAATAAAAATATTTTTTAAAAATTGTAGGTACAATTATACTAAGGTTTTTGACTCTTTGTCTTTCATAGTTATTTTTTTATGATTCAACAATTTTATACTTTGCTCAGAGCTCATAGTGATAAGCATATTCTTTTAAATATATATTTTTTATTTTTAGAAAGAGAGAGAAAACGAGTGGGGAAGAGGGCAGAGGGAGAGAGCAAGAGAGAGCATGAGAGAATCCCAAGCAGACTCCATGCTCAGTGTGGAGCCTGACATGGGGCTTGGTCCCACGACCCTGGGGTCGTGACCTGAGCCAAATGATAAGTATATTCTTAATTGGGGTGCCTGGGTGGCTCAGTCAATTAAGCGTCTCACTCTTGACTTCAGTTCAAATCATGATCTCTGTGTTCATGAGATTGAGAGTGGAGCCTGCTTGGGATTCTCTCTCTCTTTCTCTCTGCCTCTCCCCTGCTCGTGCACATGCTTGCTCTCTCTCTCTCAAAGTAAATAAATTTTTTTAAAAAGCATAATCATTTTATCTATTTCTCCCATCCTCCACATACCTACCCTCTGATAAACACTATTTTGTTCTCCGTATTTAAGAGTCTTTCTTTTATGTTTGTGTCTTTTTTTTCTTTGCTTGTTCATTTGTTCCTTAAATCCCACATATGAGTGAAATCATATGGTATTTGTCTTCCTCTGATTTATTTCACTTAGCGTTATACCCTTTAGGTCCAGCCATGTTTCACAAGTGGCAAGATTTCATTATTTTGTATGGCTGTGTAATACAATATTGCATTATCTATTTATGTATTTATCTCACTCTTCTTTATCCATTTATCTATCGATGGACACTTGGGTTGCTTTCATAGGTTGGCTATTGCAAATAAAGCTGCAATAAACATAGAGGTGCATATATCATATTGAACAAGTGTTTTTGTTTTCTTTGGGATAATACCACGTAGAAGGATTACTGCAACATGTGTCAATTCTATTTTTAATTTTTTTAGGAAACTCCAAACTGTTTTCTACAGTGGCTGCACCAATTTCCATTTCTACCAACAGTGCACAAGTGTTCCTTTCCTTCCACATCCTTGCCAACTCTTACTTCTTGTCTTGTTTATTCTGCCAGGTGTGAGGTGATAGCTCACTGGGGCTCTGATTTGCATTTCCCTGATGATGAGTACGGTTGAGTGTCTTTGCATGTGTTTGTTGTCCGTTTGTATGTCTTCTTTAAAAAAATGTCTATTCAGGGACTCTGGCCATTTTTTATTGGACGATGATGATGATGATGATGATGATCTTGGTGTTGGGTTTATAAGTTCTTGATAAATTTTGGATGTTAACTCCTCATTGCATATACTGTCTGCAAGTATGTTCTCCCATTTGGTAGGTTGCCTTGTCATTTTGCTGATGGTGTCCCTCACTGTGCAAAAGTTTTGTTTTGTTTAGATTTTACTTTATTTTATTGAAGATTTTATTTTATTTTTATTTTTATGTATTTATTATCTTTAACGAAAATTTTTAACATTTTTTTATTTTTGAGAGAGAGAGAGACAGAGCATGAGCAGGGGAGGGGCAGAGAGAGAGAGAAAGAGAGAGGGAGACACAGAATCCAAAGCAGACTCCAGGCTCTGAACTGTCAGCACAGATCCTGACACGGAGCTCAATCCCACAAACTGCGAGATCATGACCTGAGCTGAAGTCGGATGCTTAACTGAGTCACCCAGGCGCCCCTTTATTTTATTTTTAAAGAAATCTCTACACCCAACATGGGGTTCAGACTCACAACCCTGAGATAAAGAGCTGAATGCTCCACTGACTGAGCCAGCCAGGCACCCCTGTAGAAGATTTTTATTTTGGTGTAGCTACAACAGTTTTATTTTGATTTTGTTTCCCTGGCCTGAGGAGATGTATCCAGAAAAATATTTCTGTGGTCCATGTCAAAGAAATGACTGCCTATGTTTTCTTATAGGAAAATTATAGTTGCAGGTCTCAATTGCATATTAGACCTTCTCACTTTTTGTCTTTCACATATTTTATAAATGTTTTCTCAGCTTCTCATTTGCTTTATATATTTTCTCATATATTTTTCTAGGAAAATTTAAAGTTTGGGTGCATTCAAATATATCTTTCTTTTTTAGCTTTCTGGTTTCCAGGCTAATTACTTAGCAATTTTTTTCTACTCCAAAGTTATGTAAGTATTATTATTTTCTTTTTAAAATTTTTATTCTGTTTTTTAATATATTGTTTTAGATTTAAATATTTATTATGAAATCTTTTTTTTATTTTTGAGATTGAGAAGAGAGAGAGAGAGAGAGAGAGAATCCCAAGCAGGCTCCACACTATCAGCACAGAGCCTGATGTGGGGCTCCATCCCATGAACTGTGAAATCATGACCTGAGCCAACATCAAGAGTCAGACATTCAACTGACTGAGCCACACAGGGCCCCCCAATTGAACTTTAAAATCTTTTAAACCAGTTCTAGGGTCACCTGGCTGGCTCAGTTGGTAGACCATGCAACTCTTGATCTCAGGGTTGGAGTCTGAGCCATACATTGGGTGCAGAAAATACTTAAAAAAATAAAATCATTTACACCAGTTCAAATTGTATTGTCCAGCTAGACCTTCCAACACAATCCTATTTTTTTTAATGTTTTGTTTATTTCTGAGAGAGAGAGAGAGAGCATGAGCAGGGGAGGGTCAGAGAGAGAGGGAGATACAGAATCTGAAACTGCTCCAGGCTCTGAGCTAGCTGTCAGCACAGAGCCCAACACGGGGCTTAAACCCACGAACTGTGAGATCATGACCTGAGCCGAAGTCGGATGTTCAACCAACTGAGCCACCCAGGCGCCCCACCAATACAATCTTAAAGGGGAGTGGTAACCCCTGTCTTGATCCAGATTTTAGTAGAAACAACTTTGATATATCCATTTAGTTTGATTGATTGATTGATTGATTGATTTTAGTTTGCCTTATAATTTTGGGTTCTGGTAAATAGTCTATCACATTTAAGTATATTTCTTCTATTCCTTTTAAATTTATGCCCTTGTTAGGAAAAGATAGAGAATTCTATCAAATGTCTTTCTTCCTTCTCATCAAGTGCCTTTCTGAGTATTCAGGGATATAATTGCAAAATTTTTCTCCTTGATTTACAAGAAAATGAGCTATCCTTTTTGTTTCCTAGAATACACCCTGAATTACTTTCCTGTTACCGCTATAGCAAACAACCACAAAGTTAGTAACACAAACCAACACAAATGTATTATATTGTGTTGTAAGAAGAGTGTGCTGGTATTGCATGTGCCCTCCCTTACATTTTTCTGCAGTATGCTCTGGTTTCCACCCCATTTACTCCACCTAAGCTGCTCTTGCTAAAGGCACCAGTGACTTCCATGTTGCCACATTCCAGGGCCTCAGTTCCTCTATCTTCTGAGTCCTCTCACGAGAATTTGATCCTGTGGACCCTATTCCCCTTCCTTCTGTTGTGCCCGAATCGCGAGTCCCCAGAGACCACCAAGGAGCCGACACCGATGCAAGTACATAAGGGTCTTTATTACAAGCTCGAGCAGGGGCTCGCCCATCAACCGGCACAGTGGCAGTAGGGTAAAGCCCTGAACAATAGCGAGCAGGGTTTTTGTGGGGTAAGGGACGGGGGTGTTACAGTGCACATGTTGTATGTATAGCATCATCACATAAGCACCAATCATAATTGTACAGCACCCATGGTAATAGTTTTGACCATTCAGTATCTGTGAGGTGTTTGTTAACTTTTGGCGGGACCCAGTCATGACCTTTGAAAATGACCAATTATGAGATGAGTTCAAAGGGCCACAGTAGGCAAGCTATGAGTGATTAGCCTAGTTTGTACAAAGCAACTATCTATAATCCTTAGTCCTTGACTCAGACCATAGGAATGTTTTTAACTTCTTTTGATTGGCTGATCTGAGGGTTGTCCGAGGGTGGGTTCAGCCTTGAGCGATCTGAGGCTTTTCCTGGACCTGGGGCTACGTGCAGCCTGAGGTTGCTCTTAATGGAGGCCTTAATCTCAAAATGACATTACTTAGGTGCCTGCCTGCCTTCCTTCCTTCCTTCCTTCCTTCCTTCCTTTTTCTTTCTTCTTTTTCTACTTCTTTTTTTTTTTAATGTTTATTTCAGGGGCGCCTGGGTGGCTCAGTCGGTTAAGCATCCAACTCTCCGTTTCGGCTCAGGTTATGTATCACTGTTTTGTGGGTTCAAGCCTTATATCGGGCTCTGTGCTGACAGTGTGGAACCTGCTTGGGATTCTCTCTCTCTCTCTCTCTCTCTCACCCCTGCCCCCCCTCCAAAATAAATAAATAAATAAACTAAAAAAAAAAAAAGAATGTGTTGATGGTGACAGAACTCTGTGATTACACTGGGGGGAAAAAACAAACAGAAACCTGTCTGCATGTGAATTACATCTCATTAAAGCTGTTCGCAGGAAAGAAGGAAATGGCTCTGGGTTGAGAGTGACCAGGCAGAGGCAAGAAGGTAGCCCAGGAGATCAACTGCCTTCATCAGACGACAGAGGAACAACATCCTGGGCCCAGCGGTGCTTGCCTGTGGGTGTGAGGCAGGGTGTGGCGAACACCGGGGGCTGGGGGGACAGGGAGGAAGGAGGGTTCCTTTATCGAACTCTTGGCAGCACGGCAGCACGAATAATCTTGAGAACATAAAATGGGTCATTCCACTGTGTGGCTTGAGCCTCAGTGGTTTCCCGCTGCCGGTAGAACCACATCTGGCCTCAGCCTCACAGCCTCGAAGCCCGGCTGCCTCGGCCAAGTCACTCAGGCCCTCTCATGTGTTAAATCCCAGTGTGGGTGCCACTTTCTCAGCGACCTCCCCCAACCTCACATCAAGTCAGGGGCTCTTGCTGTCCTGCATAGCACTTGTCAGAATCTGGAGTCATGGGCTGAATTGCATAATCATTCGTTTTTTGCTCACCTCCCCCACTAAACTGCAAGCTCTTCCATGGCAGGGATCTTTTCTCCTGTGATTAAGCCTCCAGTGCTCGGGCAAGAGCATGGTATGTGGAATGCACTGGAACATTGTGTGGGTGGATGAATGTATGAAATGAGTGCATGTGTGAGAAGCTAGTAAGCAACGGGTCAAGGAACCTTCTGAAAGGAGAATCAAATTACAGAGACTCAAAAATGTAAGAGACAACCCACAGAATGAGAGAGAATATTTGCAAATCATATATTTGATATGGGATTAGTATCCAGAATATGTAAAGAAGTCTTAAAACTCAGACAAAACCACAACAACAGTAACAACTACCACCAAATGAAAAATGGAAAAGGAACTTAGACATTTCTCCAAAGGAGATATACAAATGGCCACGCAGCACACTGAAAGATGCTCAAAAGCACTATTCATTCGGGAAATGCAAATGAATACCACAGGGAGATACTACTTCACACTCCTTAAGACGACTGCTGTTAAAAAAAAAAAAAACAATAACAAAAACAAAACAGAAAATAACTAGTGTTGCTGACAATGTGGAGAAATTGGAGGCCTGGTGCATTGCCAGTGGTGTATTTTCTCAGTCTCTGTGGAAAACAGTTTGGTGGTCCTTCAAAAAGGTAAACATAGAATGACACAGGATTCAGCAATTCCACTCCTGGGTATATGCAGATACCCAGATCTGTATGCGACAGATGCTTGTACCCCCAGTGTTCAAAGCAACATTAGTCACAAGAGCTAAAAGGTGGAACCAACTCAAATGTCCATCAATGGATTAGTGGATAAACAAAATGTAGTATCTATATAACAAGATTATTCGGTTCTAGAAAGAAAGGAAATTCTGATACGTGCTACTACATGGATAGAACTTGAAAATATTGTGTTGAGTTAAATAACCATACACAAAAGACAAATGTTCCACAATTCCACTTGTATCAGGTACCTAGAACAGGCAAATTTCTAGAGACAGACTAGAGGTCACTGGGGACTGGGGAGGGAGATGGGGGGGGTCAGTGCTTAAATGGTAGCATTTCGGTTAGAGAAGATGAAAATGTCCTGGAGAAAAATAGTGGTGATATTTGCACAACACTGTGAATGTATGTAATCCCATTCAATTGTACACTTAAAAATGGCTAAAAGGGTTAATTTTTTTGTTAGGCATATTTTACCACAATAAAAAAAATTTTTTTTAACGTAAGGAATGAGTTAGCCATCAGTACATTTTGAACACCTGGCAGAAGGATTCAACCACAGTGAGCGACGCGGCCAAAGCCTTGGGAGACCAGAGTCAATGCCTGGAAAGTCCAAAACCAACGGTTGTAGCCTTCTGCCCTGAAGAAGGTTCGCTGAGCGAACCGAAGGGGGCGTGTTAGGATCTCCTTTTCCCGGTCGCGCTCTGCGGCGGGCCCCACCCCTGGGACGTTCCGCCTCCGCCTTTGTTTCTACAGCACCAAACAGACGAATTCGGCGTGGTTTGAATGGCTTAGGAGTCTTCACGGGGTGTGGGAGGGGCGATCGCCGGTAATACAATCGTGATCGCGGAGCTGGAGGGGCAGAGCCCGGCAGCGTGGGGGCGGGGGTGCGTTTGGGACCCTAGTCTCCGGCTCTACCCATTGCGCCGGCGTGTCTGTCTTTGAGAGTCCTGCTCACAAGTGTGGTCCCTGCCCGCCAGCACGTTCGGGAGGCTGCTGGTGCTGAGGTGCCGGGGCGATGGGGAGACACTCGTGTCCTGACATTCTCAATCTTACCACTAAAGAGGATTGTAAAGTTTGGCATCTACAAATAGTGAGTGTTGAGCATTAAAACGATGGAAAATACCGAGAAACAAAACAAGAAAATTCACCCACGCTTGCATCATCTAGAGTCCCTTTAAACATTTTGGATTATACCTTGTGTGTGGGGGTATAGATATAGATATAGATATAGATATATACATATGTATATATGTATGTAGATTAACACACATACACATTCTATATATGTGTGTAGTTATACATATTTCAGAAAGTTGAGCCATACTATTACTGTTTCATGAATTGTTTTTCATGAAAGGAATATTGTAAACGGCTTTTCAAAACTATACTCCTCAGTCATCATTTTAAATAACTGTGGAGTGTTCCATTATAGAGATCACTTTTTCTCAATTTTTTTTTCATGATTGTCACCCAAAGGAGACTTTGTGGACAGTTTTTCCCCTAATGCTTCCTTCCCCACATGAAATGTTAATAGCATAGACATACGGTATATCATTTTAGGTGGCCGTAAACCATGGTAATAGTGAAGATTGTATTCGCCTCTTCCCCACACTCAAGAACTAATTTTTGCCCCCTTAAGAGGTGATATCACCCCAGGTAAGAATGTATGGTAAAGCTGTACCACAATTTATTCAATACAACAATAGACATTTAAAGTTGTTTTCTAAAATTTTCCCATTTCGGACTACAATAAACATTCTTCCTTTTTGAAAGTAAGCTCTATGCCCAACAGTGGACTCAAACTCACCACCCCAACATCAAGAGTCCCACACTCTACTGATGAGCCAGCCAGGTGCCCCTCAAAAAAATTTTTTTTAATTTATTTTGAGAGAGAGAGAGATGGCAGGGAGGGGCAGAGAGAGGGAGACAGAATCCCAAGCAGGCTCCACACTGTCAGCACAGAGCCCAACGTGGGGCTCCATCCCAGAACAGTGAGATCGTGACCTGAGCCGAAACCAAGAGTTGGATGCTCAACCTACTGAGCCACCCAGCCACCCTAAGGGACATAGGTTTTTAAGACTTTGAATATATATTGCCAATAGTCCTTCAGGCAGACTGTACCAATTTGCATTCCAACTGCAGTGCAATGCGTGTGCATGGTACCTCCCTGCGTTCTTTCCCTTTCCAGCTCTATTATTACTTTTTTAAAAAAATAGTATTTATTTATTTATTTATTTTGAAAATGAGAGAGAGAGCATGCAGAAGGGGCAGAGAGAGAGGAATCCCAAGCAGGCTCCACAATATCAGCAAGGAGCCTGATGAGGAACTTCTGAACTCTGAGATCACCACCTGAGCTGAGATCAGGAGTTGGATGCTTCACTGATTGAGCCACCCAGGCACTTCATATTATTACTCTTTTTAATAACAGTCATTACTCTGAAAATTAGTGGTGAAAGCTGTTGCATTGTTCTCTTATTTAATTTGTATTTCTTTGGCCACAGTGTTTTAATATAACGTTAACATAGTTTTACATGTTCCATATACCACTTGTTAATTTTGTAATCTGCTCTTTCCCACATACAATTATATCACAAACATTTCTTCACAATATAAAAAAAATCTATAAAAACAAAATTTTAATGTTTTTCGTTAATGCTTCAAAAGACTGCAATGCGCCATCACAAAAATTAAGTGGAATATACCAGTTTCTATCAAAACTATGTCATTAATTTTAAGACAAAATGCTGCCAATTAAACTATAACATCCCACTGGTTTTTAAAACATCCTTATATTAGAGAGATTAAACTGTGAAAAGATGTTATTTTAGAATTGATGAAAGATATAGATGATGAATAAATACATGCTTTATCTCTGTGTGGGAAAGGGCTTTCTAAGCTTAAAGACAAAAGAAAGTATCCATGGCTTTGACCTCATCAAAATGAAAAACTTCCTTTTAAAGTTTATTTTTTGAGAGAATCCCAAGCAGTCTCGGCACTGTAAGCGCAGAGCCCACGTGGAGCTCCATCTGATGAACCGTAAGATCAAGACCTGAGCTGAAATCAAGAGTCAGATACTTAACTGACTGAGCCAGCCAGGTGCCCCAAAACGTCCTTATTTCTAAATATTAATAACAAGTAAACGGTAAGCGAACAGAAAGATATTTGGGGCAGCTGTGGCCAAGGGTTAATTGCCTTAGGGGCACCTGGGTGGCTCAGTCGGTCTCAGGTCATGATCTCACGGTTCGTGGGTTCAAGCCCCACATTGGGCTCAGTGCTGACAGCTAGCTCAGGGCCTGGAGCCTGCTTCAGATTCTGTATCTCCCTCTCTCTCTGACCCTCCCCTGCTCACGCTGTCTCTCTCTCTCAGAAATAAATAAAACATTAAAAATTTTTAAAAAGGGTTAATTGCCTTAATAAAGACCAAAAGATCACTGGAGAAAGCAATCAAGCTGACAATTTACATAAGAGGGAGGTTGGCTATAAATGAATAAAATGTATTCTACCTCACTGGTAATCAAAGAGATGCAAATTAGAGATATGAATTTACATCAGCAAAGATTAGTGGAAAGGAAATTTTCAGGGCCAGCAAAGTAAGGGACAGAAAATCCTCACGCACCACAGAGAGGATTTGTCAAGTGCTATAGCCTTTATTAGTGGCCTTCAAAAGATTCAGATCCTTTCATTAAATAATTTTACTCATAGAAATTTATCCTGAGGAAATGATCTAGTCTTTCTGTGATGATACATCACATTTTTTTTGAAGTTTATTGTCAAGTTGGTTTCCATATAACACCCAGTGCTCATCCCCCCAAGTACCCTCCTCCATGCCCATCACCCCCCCTTTCCCTCTTCCTCACCCCCTTCAGTCCTCAGTTTGTTCTCAGCATTCAAGAGTCTCTCATGGTTTGCCTTACATTGATTTTTTAAAAAAAGATTTTTAAGTAATCTCTACACCCTTTGTGGGGCTCTCAAACCCACAATGCCAAGATCAAAAGTTGCATGTTCCACTGACTGAGCCAGCCAGGCACCCACATTCTTATGTTGGGAGAAAATCCCAGGAAACTAGAGGAAAAAATCTAAGAAAAATAAACATCTTAGAAGTGTGTCCATATTGTTAAAATGTAGGATTTTTTTATTTTTTATTTTTATTGTTTTGGTTATTTCTGAGAGGAGAGAGAGAGAGAGAGAGAGAGACAGTGTGAGCAGGGGAGGGTCAGAGACACACACAGAATCCGAAACAGGCTCCAGGCTCTGAGCTGTCAGCACAGAACCTAACATGAGGCTTGGAACCATGAACCGTGAGATCATGACCTGAGCCAAAGTCGGACACTTAACCGACTGAGCCACCCAGGTGGCCCTAAAATGCAGGATTTTTTAATGCACTACCAAGGCGATCAGGGTTTTTCCTCATCTGATTATAAACCAGTGTTCTTTGGTCATTTAATGAGACCAGAACTCTCAAACGTTGTATATCTGGGTGTTAATTATACCTCAACTAAAGCAAAAAATTAGAAGAAACCTCTGGGAGGTGTCTTTGTGATATCCTGGAGAGAGAATCCAAAAGCAAAAAAATGTTTTCCTTCTTTGTGAATCGCCCAGAAGTAGACCTCCTGTCTGGAAGATTTGGGAGTCCCACATTTTGGTGACTTCAGCCAAAATGTCATTTCCTCTAGTTCTGTTTTCATTTGAGGGCAGGCAGCATTTTTCACCCTACGTTCTGTGTCCCTCTCACTCCCAGTCATGGAGTTTTCCTTTACAAACAGCTCATACTGCTCCCTGTTGAAGACCCGCTCATGTACCCAGTACAAGACCCAGTACAAGACTCCCTTGTACTTGGAGTTAACAGCCTTGCCAAGACCTAAATGGCCTGTCAGGGTCCTTTAAAGATCCGGCCCTTCCCCACCTCTGGGATCCTATCACCATCCCTCTTTACTCTATTGATGAATCCTTTAGATTTCTCAAACCTGTCAAAACTGGATGGGCTTCCAGATCAATTACACTTGGACAGGAACATTTGGGCTTTGCCCATATCCTTTCATAGTGGGGTTCAGTTAGGAAGGTTAGGCTTTCACTGTCCAACACTACTTTATTGCTAACTTTCTTTTTTAACGTTTATTTATTTTTGAGAGACAGAGCGTGAACAGGAAAGGGGCAGAGAGAGGGAGACACACAATCCGAAGCAGGCTCCAGGCTCTGAGCTGTCAGCACAGAGCCCAATGTGGGGCTCGAACCCACAGACCCCAAGATCATGACCTGAGCCAAAGTCGGTCGCTTAACCGACTGAGCCATCCAGGCGCCCCTATTGCTAACTTCTTTATGGCCTGTGTCCGTAGGTCTGAGGTGGAGAGGACAGGCATGTAAGTTCCCTGCAGTGCTGGTGGGGATCACGAACATCACTCATCTTGTGCCATACGCGCACACGGGGTGACGCGGGGTCATTTTCCAGCGTCTCCTCCGGGGAAAGGGACTTAACAGTATCCACTTAGTCTTGGAAGAATTAGGTGGGAACCCGCTCCGGAGAGCCGGGTCTGGCGCTCACGAGTTGCAGCGGGACGCGGCATCCGGCCACCCTTTCTCGTGCCAGCGCCCCGCGGCGTTCAGGGCCTTCCTACCCGGCGCCGCGGCGGGCGGGGGCGGGGGTGGTGGTGTCTGCGGGGGTGCGAGTTCGTTAGGGCAAAAGCCGGGTACGGGACTGAGGCACGCGCACGGGGACCTCGCGCGGGTCCGGGCCTCAGGCCCGACGGTGGCAGGTAAGGGGAGAGGAGGCACAAACGTCTTGGACATGCTTCCCGTGTCGTAGCCCCCAGGTAGTCATAAACTGGCTCTGGGGAGAAAAGGGGTACAGTCGGCGCCAGAGCGGGGAGCAGCTGCCCCTTCAGGTCAGCCCGGTGCGCGGATAACAGGCTAGGGTAGGGATAGGAACATAGCCCCCGAACCACAACCCAGATCTCGGGACTACCTTTCATACGGTCACTACAGGGAATTGATTGCCGCCATTCCCCTCCCCCACTCTGGCGGGTAAGGGGACAGAACGGCTTGAAGGAAGACGCATGCGCATGAAACTAGATCATAAACCGCGGAGGCTCGAAGTTCAATAATCGCGGATTGGCGCAAGCGCAAGAAAGCCCAGCGGGTTTATGGAGGTGGGAGGGGGAAAAAAATGAGCCCAAGACGCATGCGCGTAATAATATGCTAGCTAGAGGGAGCCCGGCTCATGAAATTACGCATGCGTCTGAGCTCTGTGTGACGCAAGGGGGCGGTGCGGGCACCTAGCTGCGCGTGCGCAGAGCTTGTTCAAAGGGCCTTATTTAGGTTGCGCAGGCGCCTGCTGGCCATTTCTTCTCAGCCACGCCGAAGTGGTGTGTTCAGGTGAGTGAGTGTCCTTCTGTGTTTGCTACCTAGCGGCCCCCGAGGATGTCAATTTTGCGAGGACTGCTTGGTCCCAGCCCTCGGTAGAGCCTGGAGGGCCTTGGCAAGGTGCGGGCTGCAACTAGAAGCTAAGAGCAGTTCGCTGAGTAGCGGCGGGGCCGCCGAGGCCTGCAGGCCGTGTCGACTCTATTGTGTGAGATGTCGGAGGAGGCGGAGCGGAAGCGGCCGCCGCCATTTCCTTGCTTCCACGCTGGCGCTAGGCCAGGGCCCCCTCGGCTTGGGACACCGGTACCTGGTTCCCACAGCGGCTTCGGGGTCCCGGCCGCTGGCCAAGAAGGTGTTAGTGTTGGAATTGCTGGGGTCCGGGCGTCCGCACGGGCTCGCCTCTGATTTGGGCTCCGCGGACCGTCGGGTGCCTCGAGGGCGGAGGGCTGTTGAATTTTAACATTTCCCTGTTCTGACGTTCATCCGTCGCCTTGCAGTCTGTTTGGACGCCAGGACCCACTAAGAGACCATGATGTTGGGCACCGAAGGCGGAGAGGGATTCGTGGTGAAGGTCCGGGGCTTGCCTTGGTCTTGCTCGGCAGACGAAGTACAGCGCTTTTTTTCTGGTGAGTTTGAAGCGGAGGCGGGAGTTCGGGGCCAGAGCCCGCGGGGCGCACAGTCGGGCCGGGAGGCGGTCGTGCCGGGGCTGGGCGGGGCGGGCCGGGCCCGAGGCGCCCCCTGGCGGGGCGCGGGCGGCAGCCGTTCCCGCTGGGCTGCGCGCGCCCCGCCGGCCGCTGTTACGCAATGGAAATTGCGAAAGCCCCGCCCGCCCTCCGAGCCCTCTTAGGGGAGTGCGGCCTCTCTGGCTGATTTTTTTGTTTGCTTTACCTACGTTTAAGCACCAGTCTTTCTACCGCTATCGTTTCGAAGGGATAAATGGGATTTTTCTTTTCATCTTGAGAAAATTGCTCAGTAGCTGGGCAAACAATAATATTTTGCAAAACCTTGAAGTGTAGCAACTTCCAATTTTGGTTATGTTCTTAAAACAGGGCATTTGACTTGAGAAAGTTAAAATGTCACTTCTTAATTTCAGACAATTTTCCTAATCAAGATTTGGTAATTGTGAAGAGTTCTTGCTCCTCTAGATCTTGATCTGGCTCACTTTACAGTTCAGGACCCTGAAGCCCAGGGAAGTTTTCTTGTCTACATAGCTCTTTCCCAGTATGTAGGTTTCCTGAATAATTTCTACCAAAATGTACTTGTTCTCATTGCTAGTGTGAGTTCAGACTGATAAAGCTGTATTTGGAAGAAATTTACAGGTTTTGGAAGGACACTTGTAGTATTGACTTACTATCTGAATTTAGCCTGGGTAACGGAAAACGACCTGTAAATCGAGAACCAAGTACACTGGAAGCCACCTTGCGGTGAGCAAGACTGGGTTTGGCTTCAGCTGTGCAACTTGGAGCATTTTAACTTGCTAACATTGATCCCCACTTAGGTGAGTATTGGCCCTGCAAATTTGGATTCGCAGGAGAAATTATAATGTTGCTGCTAGTAAGGTAAAACCAAGTGCCCCAGACCAAAACTTGAAACAGTACTCAGAAAATGCCATAAAATCACAAAGTCCAGACTTGACTTTATGAGAGATTACAAAGAATGTTTAATGGAGAAGACGTGGAAATGATTTTGTTAAAAAACTGCTTTGGATTTTGAATTTTGTTGATATAATGGGAATATGTCATCTAGGGAATAAGGAAGTTTGGGAGAAGTTAACTGCTTTAAGTACTAGAAAAGAGGCCCTGGGATTTGGTAATTAATATTGCCCATTCTAGGCTTTGCAAAAGCTCCGCTTTGTAGCGGAGGCATGCATAGGCGTTTCATCTGTATCACCCAGAGGTGGTTTGGTTTTTTTTTTTTAGTTTTAAATTCTGTATTAACGGTTGTTTTCTTTCCAGACTGCAAAATTCAAAATGGGGCTCAAGGTATTCGTTTCATCTACACCAGAGAAGGCAGACCGAGTGGCGAGGCTTTTGTTGAACTTGAATCAGAAGATGAAGTCAAATTGGCCCTGAAAAAAGACAGAGAAACTATGGGACACAGATATGTTGAAGGTTTGATTTATGTTGCCCTAGTAACAGTAAATAAAAGCATTAAACACATAGAGCTCTATCTTACCCCTTCTGAATTTTAGGTATTTGACCGCATGGAAATGGTCATCTAAGGGAGTTTATGGCAGCTCTTCCTAGATTATCTAAAGACCCAGGAAGTCTGAACTTCGTTCCCTGACTTTCCAAAATTGACTAATTCTAAGCACCTCTTTCAGTATTCAAGTCAAACAACGTTGAAATGGATTGGGTGTTGAAGCATACTGGTCCAAATAGTCCTGACACGGCCAATGATGGCTTTGTACGGCTTAGAGGACTCCCCTTTGGATGTAGCAAGGAAGAAATTGTTCAGTTCTTCTCAGGTATGTAGTTGTGTTTGTTACTGAGCAGTGAGTTTCTGGTTAGCTTCTGGCAACATGTGATTTAATAGACCTTAAAGTTGAGTAGCTTAGATATTAAACAGGTGTGAGTATATTCAGGTGAATTAAATATTTTCTTCTTCCTGGAGACCTTCAAATAATTTAAGCCCATCTTAAAGGTGGAAATTAAGTACTTTGAAAATGCTAACTTTGCCTATATTTAGTATTGTAGTTCAGAGTAGATCTTTGAGGATTGTCCTCAACAGCTTAACTACTTCCTCACAATGCTGTTCAGCAATGTACTTCAAGTTAAAGGTAAGATCCCTTAACATTAGATTAGTATGAGTTAGGTTGTTGTAATTTATGGCAAGTGCCTGTGTTTTAAGACAAATTGGGTCATGGGCCCAGAAATGTCTCTAATGGCCTAATTCTTAGTGGGGGAGAAAAATAATTTATGGAAGCAACTGGTTGTTTTAGCCAGGGAATTATGAAGTTAAAGTCAGTCTAATGTAAGAGTAGTTTGAATGTAGTCTCAATGTCTGAAAGACAGAAAGTATTTTGAAATTGTTCTGGGCCTAAAGTATTTGAATGTTTTTATGCTGAAGAGCTGATAAAATTGCATGTGTAGCAGAATGTTAGATCATATATTTTAAATACTATTTTAATACTCGTGATAAGTGGAATTAAGAAATCCTTTCATGGTTCAGTATAGTATGTATTAAAATCTTGACTTAGATGTGTATCAAGTCCTAATATTTTGCCAGAATTCTTGAAATCAAGTCTGTTTTGATTGTTTTTGTCTAAATTGGTGAGAATTGAATGCTATCTGTCAACGTTAAATATGAACATAATTTCATATCTTCTAGGAAAGTGCTTTAAGCCCTTTTTGTAAGCTTGGGAATGTATCCACGGAAAGGATTTTTCATAGACGGAATTTCCAGAAGTGAATCATACTACTGTTAGAGCATAAGAGTGCATGATTGTGCTGTGTAGATCAGTTGTTTGTTGAAAAGTTTAGATTGTATGTTTGTCAATTATATGACTTAAGCAATGTTTCAATTTGTATTTAAAATGTGTAAATGTGTAATTTTTTAAAAGTTGAAGTTCCACTAACTTAGAACATTGAAATATAAAATGAGGTAAAAGGTGTGTTTTAAGTAGAGTAACTGTTGTATTTAATGCTTGAAACTTTATTAAACTTTTGTGTAATTCTCATCTTTAATTTGCGTAGATTAGTGTGTTAATTGTTGAATTCTTAATGCATCCTGTGTTCATGTTTTTTTTCTTACATATTGTGCCATGGGGTGTGTTAAGAATTGAGTTAATACTTTGTAATAATGGAACTTCATATTACAATGCATATGTAAAAAAATACTTGTTGAAAGCATACCGTTCACCTAAAGTTAAAATTCTGGTTTATTTAAAGCTATAAGAAGAATCATTTCTGGGCTTGTGATGTTAATATTGCCCCCCTACTGGGGTTATTTGTCCTTGGGTTGAAGGGTTGGAAATCGTGCCAAATGGGATAACATTGCCGGTGGACTTCCAGGGGAGGAGTACGGGGGAGGCCTTCGTGCAGTTTGCTTCACAGGAAATAGCTGAAAAGGCTCTAAAGAAACACAAGGAAAGAATAGGGCACAGGTGGGGATGGATGGTTGGTTGGATTTGTCACTTTTCTTATGGTAAACAATTAAATCCATATTCTCTCTGCTTAGAAGAAAGAAATCTATTTTCGAGTCCCAGTTAATTGATGTTTGGCCATTATTTCCAAATTCCTACATTAAAATCCCATGAAACATTCAGACAACAGTTTAGGTTTTAAAATTGTCCCCAGTTAATTTGGTCTCCCTTACAATACTGTAAGATTCCAAATGCTAATCAATAGAGTTGAGAGACTATGGCTTTAAAAAATGTTAATGCAAACCTGGCTTTAGCTGTAATAACACCCACCTAGTAAATTAATATTACCATAAGAAAATGTGATACTTTCTGATCTTGTTTTTAAAGTTGAAATGCAACAAACTTTTTCTTGCTGTATAAATATTCTGCATATGTATTAATAAGCATAGCTTTCAAGAAATTGTCACAAAAGGTTTTATTCTCTTTGCTTGTGACTATTTTTCATTGAAGCATGCGCTTACCTATGCTGATTCCTACTAAAAGCATAGGCTTGGGGTATTATTGGCGAAAGGAAATGTGTAGTGTGGGCTAGACTGTTGGCGGAGGCTGGCTTTTTAGCCCACTTGCTATACATGCTGCCAATGGATTTAAGACATGAAATGTTGAAAGTTGAGTGGAATTCGTTCCCTCCTAAAACACTTTTATTTATAGTACTCCTCTCTACCCCTAAGGTTGGGCTCTCTGCCTCAGAGGAGTGAATTGTACTCTATAAATATAGTTTACATTAAATCTTACAATTGAGTGAATTTCTGGTCATTGCCTATGCAAATATAAGAAATCTGGCTTTAAATATTAGTCAGTTTCATGGCTATGACTACATTGTTTTCTTGTGTAACTAAATACCTGTATGAAATGAACTAATGTTTTCTCTCCCTTCCCCATCCCCTTCCTTCGTGAACAATGCTTTAGGTATATCGAAATCTTTAAGAGCAGTCGAGCTGAAGTTAGAACTCACTATGATCCACCACGAAAGCTTATGGCCATGCAGCGGCCAGGTCCCTATGACAGACCTGGAGCTGGCAGAGGGTATAACAGCATTGGCAGAGGAGCTGGCTTTGAACGCATGAGACGTGGTGCTTATGGAGGAGGTACGTCAGAATACGCAGGCATCACAAGGTCTGTTCCTTGTGTAACTGTTTTCATTGGATTGATTGTACTTCTTGTCTTTCAGGTTACGGAGGCTATGATGATTATAATGGATATAATGATGGCTATGGATTTGGGTCAGATAGATTTGGAAGAGGTAAGGTAAGAATTGAATTTCTCAACTGAAGGATACTTACACTCTTGTCCATCTAGACCTCAATTACTGTTTTTCAGGAATGTCTGATCACAGATACGGGGATGGTGGCTCTACTTTCCAGAGCACAACAGGACATTGTGTACACATGCGGGGATTACCTTACAGAGCTACTGAGAATGACATTTATAATGTAAGTGTAAGATAAACTTACAGGCTGTGTATTTCAGGAGAGCAGTAAAAACTTGGTTCTTAGTCTAAGTGGAACAGTATGCTATAAATTTTTTGTGCCAATAGAGATTTGACTTTATTCTCTGAAATTCCTTCTATTTATCAGTTCTTCTCACCTCTGAACCCTGTGAGAGTACATATTGAAATTGGTCCTGATGGCAGAGTAACTGGTGAAGCAGATGTTGAGTTTGCAACTCATGAAGATGCTGTGGCAGCTATGTCAAAAGACAAAGCAAATATGCGTAAGTGAGACTTAAGTGTATTGGGGATCTCTTTACAGATGATTGACCACTGATAGAGAAATAGTAAGGGTGTATGAGAAATTTTGTTGTGATAATGGGTTAGTTCTTTGTGTTTAAAAAGTGTGGGTTTTAAAAATTAGTGTGATTGGAAGGGGTTTGTGATAAGAACATGAACTTGAATTAATTATGTTCTTAACTGACAAACTTCATGTAGATGAATGTTTAAATCAAAAGGCTGGTTTTTGAAACCTGCAGTTAGTTGCCCGAGAAGCAGCTAGGATTTTTTTTTACCAAAAGAATTTGAAGTTCACAGATCTACTTGTTTAAGAACTTAAAAGTGCTTAACTTTTTTTCTTTCACCAACAAACACTTTCAAACTTTTTTTTTTCTCATTTCAGAACACAGATATGTAGAACTCTTCTTGAATTCTACAGCAGGAGCAAGCGGTGGTGCTTACGGTAGCCAAATGCTAGGAGGCATGGGTTTGTGTAAATATCACTTTAGTGTCTTTTTTTTAAGCTAACCTTGTATGCCTTTTCTCTCATTTCAGAACACAGATATGTAGAACTCTTCTTGAATTCTACAGCAGGAGCAAGCGGTGGTGCTTATGGTAGCCAAATGATGGGAGGCATGGGCTTGTGTAAATATCGTTAGTTTTTTTAAAAACCAAAACATATCTATATAAGTCGATTATATAAGTTAAGTTAATTTATATTTTAATGAGTTTAGCAATAATTCAGTTAAGCAAAGAGTTTTCGATTTGAATTGTGTGGCTTTTTAAAATCCTTGTGAGTTACATAAAACTGTAGATAATTTTAAGTACTTTTGGGGGAGGGGATGGCAGAAACTAGTTGAATTGTCTTTATGAAGTAGAAGTTTAAAATGAATACTTAGTAAAAAGCACGGGATCAATAAATTTTTGGGCGTGGTTAGTTGGGCATAAGTAGGTGTTCAGTGATAACCTGTGTATTGACATAACCTTAACTATAAATTATGGGGGTCAAACCCCACTAAATCTAGTTATGCAGTATCCTAAGGTCTTTTCAAAATGCCTCTACTTTATGGAATCATGTGGATTTAGTCCTGCTGATGTGCATACTGTTGGCCTTTCGGTTTATAAATGACTAGTTATTATAACGATAGAAAGGTAGTTTTGGTCATAGGCAATAGGCAGAAGGAGGCAGAAGATTATAGTAATATTGAGATCAAGACTGGAAAATCATAGATTTAGAATTACAAGCCCGGTACCACCAGGTACCACATTACATATGGAACAAGGTTCTAATGTTCTCTTAACTTAACAGCAAACCAGTCCAGTTATGGCGGCCCAGCCAGTCAGCAGCTGAGTGGTGGTTATGGAGGTGGCTATGGCGGCCAGAGCAGCATGAGTGGATATGGTAAGTGTGTTTTTCTGTATACTGGAGATAAGTTTTAGGCAGATTTCTTTAGTTGGGGGAATATGCAGGCTCCTTTTTGGTGAAAATGGGGTTAATAAATATGCTTTTGATCCAAATGTAACTTGTTCTTTTAATAGCTTAATTTTCAGAACCAATCTTTGGGAGGGGGAAGTGTTCTATAAATTAGTCATTGCAACTTGGAATAATGTCGAGCCAGAAAACATCTGCCTCCATTTATTAAAAAATTACTGATTTTTTTTTTTTCTTTTCGTTAGCATTAAATCCATTTTAGATGGAGGGAGAATTTTATATAGTAGACTGGTGGTTGGGTTCAGGACCGTATTTACTAGTCAGTTTTATCCTAGGATTGCTTTTATTTGATTTTTTTTTCAATTGGTCTAAAGAATGGTGATTTTGGTATTATAGTCTTACCCTACAAAATCCTTTTGCAGACCAAGTTTTACAGGAAAACTCCAGTGATTTTCAATCAAACATTGCATAGGTAAATATTTTCTCAAAAAATATAATTTAAATTCCCAATAGCAAATACTGATATGTTGTAATAACACTATTTCTATAGCAGTCAATGGCTCTGACTTAACTCCATGGAGGCTGCCATTTTGGGCACAGTGAGTTGCCTTTTAGTCCAACTTTTGTCGTCTCACTTCCTGCCCACCATGAATAGGAAAAGCAAGAGACTGCCCCTGTCCTCCCTATTCATATATGCCATTCGATGGACACATTGTGAATGTTTATGGTAAAAATTTTTTTTTAAAATGCCTTGTTTAGCTTTAAAAACGACATGAAGTAATTTTGCAATTTTTGAAAAACACTAGTTTTCCTTTAAACTTAATTTTCTATGTTGATCCTGAAGCATCCAATTAAATGGTAGCACGAGAGTCTGGCAAGTTGGTACTGCAGAGAAAAGGGATTAATTGAGACTTGTTTGGAGTCGGGAGTCCCCTTTCCCAAACATGCTTCTCGCCACTTGGACAGCAGCCATTTGTACTCGTATACTTTTTAAACTTTTTCTTGGAATGCTATATTTTATTTGACTGATAACCTGATAATTCTCCTGACTTGTCACCTTGATCTCTTTGCAGGCAGCCAAGGAGCAGTGAACAGCAGCTACTACAGTAGTGGAAGCCGTGCATCTATGGGAGTGAACGGAATGGGAGGGATGTCTAGCATGTCCAGTATGAGTGGTGGATGGGGAATGTAATTGATCCTGATCACTGACTTTTGGTCAACATTTTTTAAAGAAAAAAAAGTTTAACAGTTTTGCAATACAAGCTTGTGATTTATGCTTACTCTAAGTGGAAATCAGGATTGTTTTAAAGACTTAAGGTTCAGTATTTTTGAACACAAACATTCTAGGATGTAACAACTGAGTAAACTATAACTGTTAAACAATTTTCAGCTTTTCTCTAGTTATATTGTAGGATGTACTTAAGCAGTAAGTGTATTTAGGTTAAAGCAGTTGAATTATGTTAAATGTTGCTCTTCTACCACATTACATTGAACACTGTTTGGATGCATGTTGAAAGACATGCTTTTTTTTGTAAAACTCAATATAGGAGCTGTGTCTACAATTAAAAGTGAAAACATTTGGCATGTTTGTTAATTCTAGTTTCATTTAATAACCTAAGGCACGTAAGTTTAAGCTTTTTTTTTTTTTTTTTTTTTTTAAGTTAAGGGGGGGAAATTTGAGACGCAATACCAATACTTTAGGATTTTGGTCTTGGTGTTTGTATGAAATTCTGAGGCCTTGATTTAAATCTTTCATTGTATTGTGATTTCCTTTTAGGTGTATTGCGCTAAGTGAAACTTGTCAAATAAATCTTCCTTTTAAAAACTGTACTTTGTCTTGTCTGTGCTTCAGTGTCATGTGGACTATTTCTTGGTGCTCTATTCCTGCCCCGGGGCGTAGGTGACAGTGGCCCACGTCTCTGGCTGTGGCAGAGAGGCTTGGCAGTTGAGGCTGTTGTGTAGATGTCGTCAGACTTCTCTTCCTCCGGTGCAATTGAAGGTAAATGGAGCTCATGGGGCCCTTGTGGAAGGGCTGTTTGGCCTGGCTGCACAGGACCTAACCTGAACCGCCTCTGGCTCGCTAGGTGCTGCACAAAACACAGGGAGAGGCGGAAGTGCTCACTGCATGTTCTGCATGTCCGCGGAGGCCTGCCGCAGGCATGGCCGAGAAGGAAGTGCCAGAGCTAGCAGGGGACTGATCAGGAGCTGCCCTTCCTGTTCTGGTGGCATCCCTGAATTCTTGCCTACGTGGGGTTTGGGGTGTCTTCTAGAAGGAGCTAGCCCTCTTAAAAGGTGTGATTCCCAGCGTCCCTTCAGTACATGCTTAACACTGCAGACTCCGCTTCAGCTGAATTGAGGATGTGAAGCCACTTTCACTTGCTTGTGACTGCTGGAGATTGTCCCCTTTCATCTTGGGGTGAGCTTTGGTTATAATCCTAGCAGTTTCTAAGCATCTGTAGATGGCAGCATTGCACAGAAACACACGAGAGGCCCTGCAGACCAACCGGTGCTGTCCCACAAGGCAGAGGGGAGCGGCCTGTAGTTGGCCTGGGGCGGTGTTCCCAGAATCCTTAGCCTGTCTTCTGGTTTTGAGACCTGGTTTTTATGGGAGGCCATTTTTCTTTGGTTTTTGTTGTTTTTTTTTTTGTTCATTTTCTTAGTTTTTTGTTTGTTTTTTTTGGTTTCTTTTGATCTTATTTTTGTTATTGAGAAGGCTGGGGGGGGGGGGGCGGGGGGTGGGTTCCTTATCTGGCTTTTCAGTTCACTTGTTTTATACACAGGAACCTCTTTGTTGAGAAAAGGCCCCTTCCCCTTCCTGGAGTAAGGCTAAGCTAATCCAGAACAGTCTGCCTTGTGAAAAGGGAGTCTTGAACCATTCTGGCTCGTTGGAACCTTGTGCTCCATCGACCTGCACCACCCAGGTGCTTGTTAGAGCAGAACCTCCAGGTGCTGTCCGGAGGTGCGCCCCCATCCCTGGCTACCTGACCTGTGCACTTAAGCTTGAGAAGAATTGCCTTAAGACTACTGTCCCTCTTTGCCCGGGTCAAGAAGGTCACCCTACCACAGCCTGAGGATTCTGGAGTTCATATTTGATGAGGTGGGTAGGAAAGTTCTGCCTCACTGCAACTTGGCGCGAGGATCTATTGTGAGTAACACCTGAGTGTCTGTTGTTTCTGGGCGGGGAGAGGGAGGTTGGGAATAGAAAGTTGGTGTGAAGGAAAGAGCAGAGAGCTGCACAGTGGTGGGAAACATTCCTACTTAGTGGTCAAAACAGGAGTCTGGAATTCTTCCTTCTCTGTGTGGGCACGTGAGAGCCTGGAAGTGAGGTGACAAACCCAAGGCTCCCCAGCGAGCTGGAGTCCAAATTGGGTGCACTGAAAACCGGGTGCCGCTCTACTGCCAGATCAGTGTGGGGTGTGGTTCAGGATAGAAGCACTTCAGAAACCTCTGGGTGCTGGAGATTTAGAAAGCTGCTCAGATGAAATGAGAGAAGGAAGGGGAGGTGTCCCCTTGGCCGCTGCTTCCACTGCCATCTACTTCCTGATAGGCCCCTACCTCACAGAGCCACCCAGGTTTCTACCTCACTCTGTCCCCCTGACCCCACAGTTGTGTTTAAGGGAGCAGCACGTGTGGACTCTGAGCCAGGCTGTGGGGAACCTTCTGTAGGGTAAGAGCCCAGGAAGGAGGAGAGCCAGGGCCTTGAGCTGAGCAGGCGGGACTGGGCAGGGAGCGCAGGGAGCACAGGGAGTCTCTGGAGGGGTGGGAGAGAAGGCGGAGGCTCGGCCGGACAGCATTACAGCACTTGGGCGGGGGCGGGGTGAGCATGTGCTGAGCCCATTGCCACAGCTGAGTGCAGCCATCCCAGCCCTACTCTTGAAATTCAGTAAGGACTACCTGGCAGGGGCCTCCCACAGGCATCTTCCTCTGCAGTCCACTTGCATACAGGACGAGCTTCTGAGCTTCGGTGAGGGGTGTGAGGTCACTGCCTCCAGGCCTGTTGGACTCAATGGCCCTTCTCGTTGTCAGCTCACGGCCTGGGCACAGTCTGTACGGGAACCCGGCAGGCTCACCTCAAAGGCAGCTGCCCTCCTTGAGGGCCTTTAGTCCCTGCCCCGAGGCCGCCCCCAATCCCGGTGACACGGACACAGTACCTACGCTCTCTGCACCGGAGTGAAAAATAAACGATTTTATTGCAGGTCCAAAGACACATACTCACAAGGGTGTGATGTGGCAGACCTCTGGCCTCTGAGGTGGGAAGGCACAGTGAGGGGGCACACTACCGGTCGCTCACTACACTAGTACAACTGCCGTAAAACTAGGCAATTTTTGAGAAGTGAAAAATGACAGTAGCAAAATCATGAAGTTACATCGGAGCCAAAGCCAGTGACGTAGCTGAGTGGTAAGGAAGCGTTTCAACCCAGACAGGTTAGCAGACAGACGGTTAACTCCACACAGTCTGGGAAGGAGGCGTGTACCTTCCAGGCTGCCATGCTGGGTGTACAGCCCACCAGGATCGCGTCCCTTCCAGATGCTCCTGGGAAACCAGCTTCCCCAAGCTCCTGGGCATCCCCCCGAGACCCACACAGAGTTTGGCACTGTTCCGAGGCTGTGTTGCGACGCCCGCGGGCCTAGGAGCCGGTGGATGAGGAGCAGCGCTGCAGGAGCAGCGTGTGGCAGCTGTCGCACACACGCACGGGCTTGGGGTAGGAGGGCAGCGCCAGCTCGTTGCTGGAGCACGTGTTGCAGAAGATGTGGCCGCAGTTGCGGCAGTGGTGCTGCAGGACAGAGAGGCCGTCAGGGGTGGCATGCCTGCTGTGCTCCCCCGTCCCTACACCCGCTCTGTTCTCACAGCCTGTGCAAGTCTGCCTGAGGCGTTACGATCCCTCCCCCGGATGCAGGCGTCCGTTTGGAAGGGGTCTTTGCAGACCTTCGTTTCTGCGGTCCTGTGTCGTTGCGGGCCACAGAATGGTGGAGGGGGCACGCGCGGGCATCACCCTCTTCCTTCAGAACGTGCTTCCAGGGGCTGGGAGCTTGGGCTCAGTCCCTGCGGTCCCTGCGCTCCGGGGCGGGCCTCCAGGATTCTTTAGCCAGCCAGCCCCTCCTGATGGGCGTCTTACTTTGTGAGGAGCTGCCTAAACCTTGGGCACGACGCCGAGACTAGGATCCATGTCGCTTCTGCCAGGAGCCCTCCCACATCGGCCCGGACAATGGACCTCGGCCAGGCCATTCACGGGTGGGGACACAGAGGCCCCAGCAGGCCTTGTGGAAAAGCAGGATCTCAACAGCAGCCTTGGATGGCTGTTTTGCCACAGGGCAGTGGGTTTGGGAGTTTTGTCCACAGAGGCCGTTAGCAGGGATGACGGGCACGCGCACCTGCATAGTGGGGGGCGGGCTACTGCTGGGCGTGGGGGTTTCCAGTTTGGCTTGGAAATTGGTCACCCAAAGCCCTGTCAGCGGTGGACTAAAGGTACAGGACCTTGTGTTCCAGGTTCCTGGAACCTGAGGGCAGGCTACACACTGGCAGAGACAGACGTACCAGGGCACCGGCCCCGCCCAGATGCCAGTGCGCTTTTGGTGCCACCTGGGTGCCTGTCCTGAGGCTTGCTGCCCACAGGTTCTCTAGAGAGTTTTGGCCTCCCTTAGCCAGATGTTGGTCCTGTTGCTTAAAGCGAACTTACAGTGATCCGTGCACCTACACTAGCCCTGTGCACAAGCGGGGAAGCCACCTGCACGCGCCAGCAGACCAGCAAGTGTGATCACAGTGCGGGGCCCAGTGCCACGGGAAGGGTGGGAGGGGAGCCCCACGTACCTTTCTTCGGGAAATGGAGAACTCCTTCTCACACTGCTTACAGTGCGTCGCTTCGTCGTCTTTCAGCCACGTGTGGCCCTGGGCAGGAGAGAGTGCAGAATCCCAGGTTACCGCCTGGCTCCTGACGGACCTCGGATGGCGCAGCATCAGCGGCCGGCCGCCTCTCTCATAGCACCTTTGGAGGGACACCAGACGGGGCCTCCTAGGGCCTCCCTGCTCTGACCGCGGCCCATGTGCTGTCCTCTGGCCCTGGCTTCCCAGCCCCTGCAGTTCCACCCCGCCCCCCCAACCCCGGCCTCCAGTCTGATTCCCCAGCGTCCCGGGAACTGGAGACTCCCCCCTCCCCCCTTTCAATAAATGCCCTTCGGCGGAGGTAATGCAAGTCAGCATCTGATGCCTGCAAACCGAGCCTGGCTGAGCCGGTCTCCACAGTCCCCACCCCCCCCACCCCACGCTGAACTGGTGGGAGGGGGAGGGGCTAGCCTGGCCAGCTAGACCAGGCCTGCGACAGCGGTCCCTGTTGAGATGGGCCCTTCTCCACAGGCTGAGCCCCTGACCCTCAGAGCAAGGCGGGGAGGCAGGAGTCTCCAATCTGCCAAGACAGCAGCAGATGCTCTGAAAGCTGTCTTTCTAAAGGAAAAGGACGACAAGGAGGTGTAATTTATTCAGTCGCAGGGACTGAGTTTTCAAAGGGGCTGAAGGCCTGAGAATCATTTCTGGCTCCTTAGCCTCTGGTGGAGGTCACTTTCTTGGTGACAGAGTGACCCTAGGAGCTGCAGCCCTGCGCCCAACAGCTCCTCCCTCGGGTGTTGCTAGCTGCCACTGTTGGACACTTCTGGGCAGTTTTTCAGGGACAGAGAAGACAGGCAGCTCACGGCGACCCCATCCAAGGTGTTGCCCACCTGCAAGGGCAGGGAAGGTGCGTGACGTTAAGTGTGAGTCCGGGCTGCTGAGTCTGCCTCCGCCCAGTGTGCATGCACTAGGGTCTCCATCCAGGAGAGGCCGGATGCTCCTGCCCGTGGGCGGTCCATTCTGCTCTGAATGCTCCCTGTCCCAACCCTGGTGGGCCAGCCTGGCGCCTGTGCCAGGTCACCTGGTCCCCACTTTCCCACTCTCCGTAGGTGGGTGCCTCATCCTGCCCTCCCTGAGGTGGTCCAGAAACGCGGCCCAGCTCACGGCTTGAATGGTCCCCAGAAATAGCAGGGTGGCCTCCGGCCCCTCACTTGCAGGGAGAGGTCTCACGCTCCTTACTCAACAATCCCCGGGTCTCTTTTCTGCCACTTTGCGCTTGTTCATTTGGGCACCTGTGTGGCAGGCTTGGGGCGGAACTACAGCCAACAGCCGGGGAGCTGGGAGCCGGGCCCCGCCGCCGGACAGCATCACCTCCCACCACGTCACCTGGCTCCGAGCGCCACAGAAGCCTGAGCCACACACACTCCCCTGACATGTGACAAAACCCAAGAGTGCACGGGGGCATTCCAGTGAGCTGACCAAGAGCCCACCAAGAGCCGCTCTAGGGCAGTGATTCTTATGCTAATAACATCAACAATCCAGTACCTTCAGTGCCTTATTTACTTCTTTGATGTCTTCCATCTTCAGCTTTGACCTTAAGAAAAAAAGGCAAAAAAAAAAAAAAAATCATTTAGAAGCAGTGAGAGGCTCTCAACAGCAACTGTCTGGCTTCGGGAGACAGGGCTTATAGAGAGAGCTGTCCCATAACACGAGTCATTCCAGAACACTTTCTACCTTTTCATCATCCCAGAACCACCTCTTCATGTTGGCTCATGTCTACCACACTGAGGCTGAGCCTGTGGACTGAATGTGGCCAAAGAACAGACTGTTGAGCCTGCAAGGTTTCAAAAGACTGAAATAGCTGCAGTTATTTAATGATTGAGGACATGGGCGCCTGGGTGGCTCAGTCAGTAAACATCTGACTCTTGGTTTTGGCTTGGGTCATGATCTCACAGCTTCATGAGTTTGTGCCCCACATGAGGCTTGGATTCTCTCTCTCCTCTGTCAGCCCTTCCCCGACTTGCACTGTCTCTCAAAAGAAATAAACTTGAAAAATGATAAAGATTGAGGATAATGTCCCAGAAGTCCAGGTTCCTGGCTTCTCTGGGCAACCACTCCTGCGTGTGGCATGTGCTGGAGTGGGGGGTGTGGGGTCCCCCCACCGCAGGAACCAGAATCTGCAGAGCTCTCCAGGCCCCTTTTCCGCCGCCTGTTCCTTCTAGAACAGTTCTGCTCAGAGACATGGTCATTTGCCCTTGCTCCATTCTTATTAGAGTAAGACCAATTCCTTAGTTGTCCACATAAACAACAGGACTGAACACAGTCTAAACCGGCAGGATTAACCCAGATAAAATGAAAACGGAAGAAGTTGTAATTGTGGGTGGGCGTGGCAGGGGGGATGGTCTGAGCCCTTAAAAGCAGAGATTAGCCTAAACTGTCACTGGATTAGCCTAACCAAGTGTCAAAGTGGTCAGGCCCGGAGACACGAGCTAGTCTTCTGGGGGAGGATTAGGAAACTGAGCATCAGGGCCTTTAGAAAAAGCTGTGCCCTCCCGCCCTGAGCAGCTCAGGAGCAGGCCTGCAGACTGACCGGCAGCTGCCCAGGGTGGGGGCGGTGGGGAGACCTGGGGACAGCGGGTGAGGAGGGCGTCCTGACTGTGCCAGTGCTTGCCCGGGAAATACGGTTTGGGAAGGATCCAGACTCTGGCGACATAAAGAAACCAGGCAGCTGTGTCTGGCTGGTGGAGGGATCTGAGGAGAACCTTCTCGGTCACCTGGTGTGGGTGACATGAAGGTGGGGGGGAGAGAGGGAGCACAAAGGAGCTCCTGGGAAATCCCTGCCAGTGTCACATGTCCTGACACAGCAACCCCTGCACAGCCCAACTGAGGGACATCCTGTTCAGTGTGTGCCGCTTCAGTGTTTCTAGTTTCTTCTCCTGGTTGTCCCCATCTCTGGGCCTTTTCCGGTCAGGGTTGGATTCAGTGCAGAGCCCGAGCCGAGGCTGTGCCGGCCATGAGAGCCCTTCTCTTTCTGGTCACCGTGCTTGTGACAGGCACCAGAAGAGGACTCGAGGGGTGGGGGTGGGGGGGGGAAGCAACAGTCAGGACAGCAGAGGTAGGAGGGAGTCCTGACGGCTTTTTCTGCATCAGACAGCTTGAGTTGGATTCTGTCCCTCTGCAGCCATGAGTCCTGACTCAGAAGGCGAAGAACTCCCCAGGGGCTTTGAAATGCAATAACAGGGGCGCCTGGGGGGCTCAGTGTGGTTAAGCATTCCACTTTGGCTCAGGTCATGATCTCATGGGTTATGGGTTCCAGCCCTGCATCAGGCTCTGTGCTGACCGCTCAGAGCCTGGAGCCTGCTTCTGGTTCTGTCTCCCTCTCTCTGTCCCTCCCCAGCTCATGCTCTCCCTTTCAAAAAATAAAGATTAAAAAAGAAAACACAATAATTGCACAAGTGGACAAATTCTGATCTCGGCAGTGTGACCTAACAGACTGCCCAGAGCAACCTGGCAGGACTGGGACACCGGGAAGGAGAGCTGTCCAGTCACAGGACAGACAGAAGCGCCCGTGCTGGACTCCTACAGCAGCCAGCAGGGCGGAGACAGACTGGTGGGTGCGAGTATCCAGAAAGGCTGGAGGTGACTGCACTTTGGCCAGGGCAGGCTGGAGCCTTCACACCACAGTGCCTGCTCTGGTCTGACTGCGGCCCAGCACGTGCCCCCCGCCCCCCCCCCCCCCCCGCGCCCCCGCGATCTGGTCCACCTGGGACCAGGGACAGGCGGCCCAGTAGACAGATTTCTTCACAGACTTGTTAAATCCGCGCTGCATCCCTGAGGCCTCACCTCCACCTGGCAGGCCTCCCTCCCGCAACAACACGACCGGTTCAGGGCACGGTGGGCAGGCTGGGTGACTCCAGGGGGCAGCGCAGGGGGCAGGTGAGGGGGACAGGGGTCTTACTGGCTGAGGTGCAGTCCCATTTCCTGGAGGGCTTGTTCCTGCTCGTTGCAAACCTTCTGCAACTCTGCCTTCTCCTCCTGGAGCTCCCGCAGCTCCTAAAACGAATCAACCAGACACCTGACACGTGGACATTTTTTTTTTCTTTTAAGGTTTAGTGATCACAGCAATAAGCAGGACATGATGCTTTTCAAGAGCAAAAAATCAGTTTTGTTCTATGAGCCACACTCCAGATGGAGTTACTTCGTGGATTACTTCTCACCAGCCTGTTTCTCCAGATCGGGCGACTGCAAGGTGAGAGCTACTGGGGTGGCCCTGCGATGGGGACATCGACGTGAGGCAGGAAACAGCTCCGTTCAAACACTCCCCCTCCCAGGGCAAACAAGGCTCTGCCCATCTGAGTTGCTGGGGAACCCAGAGAGGCCATTCTGGCACCCCAACATTACTCTCCCTGATGCTTTCCAGAGGATCCAGGCCTCGCCTTCACCAGAGCACCGAGGGGACTCCAGGCAAGGACTGGACACATGTCTTGTCAAGGGGAGAC
Source organism: Hyaena hyaena (assembly GCF_003009895.1). Taxonomy (NCBI): domain Eukaryota; kingdom Metazoa; phylum Chordata; class Mammalia; order Carnivora; family Hyaenidae; genus Hyaena; species Hyaena hyaena. The sequence goes on along the minus strand of NW_024081062.1, from coordinate 988,406 downwards.
ATTGGGGTTCTGGTTCAGTTGGCTTCCTGGGGGGAGGGGCCAGGCCCACACAGTTCTGGGGAACCAGGGTACCTGATCCTGGCAGAAGGGCTCGGCCCCTCTGGGGTGAAGGTGTGGATTGTCACTTGGCGGAAGATGTTCACGTTTACTGTTTCCTCTCTTGCAAGCCTGCAACCCATTCTCACGAAGTAGCCGCTGACAGTCTTATGATAAAATGGACCATGTACCATCCCTGCTACCCCTCCCTTCCCCCCACAGCTTCCTACCTTGCTCAGGATAAGATCTAAATCCCTTCACGCAGCTCTGGGAGCCCGCTATCGGTCTGCCGACCCAAGGCCTCAGCTCTAATGCTTCCATCTTCTGCTCGCCATGCCTCAGCCTCATGGCCCTTCTTCCTGCTCCATGACCATGACAGACCCTCACACTTCCAGCCTGAGGTTCTTCGCTTGGGTCTCTGCATAGCCGTCCCTCGCTTGTCATTCAGATCTGCCTCACGGTCACTTTCTGGCCCACCCTGCCCACGGTGGGGAAGGTTCTGTTCACAGCACTCATCCCTGAGCGTGGGTGTGCGCACTGGCCACTCAGAGCAGCGGCTCAAAGGTGTGGCTCTGGCTGTGCTGGGAGCCTCTGTGGCCGCAGTTTCTGGAGACACTAGTTAGTAGCTTTTTCTCTCAAGGACGGCTGCCTTACCTTTCTTTTTTACGTTTATTTGCTTAGAGAGCAAGCGAGCAGGGGAGAGGCAGAGAGAAGAAGAGAGAGAATCCCATGCTAACAGCGCAGAGCACGATGAGGGGCTCAAACTCAGGAACTGCGAGATCATGGCTTGAGCTGAGATCAAGAGTCCAATGCTCAACTGACTGAGTCACCCAGGCACCCCTGCCTTACCTTTTTCAATCCTTCCACTTGCTGTAGCTCTGCTCTGAGCAGAGAGGAAGTGTCTTTCTCCTGCTGTAATTCTCGTTGAAGAGCCTGTCTTTGCTCTTTTTCGGATTTCAGCTCTTTCTCTAGACTTGAGCTGTTTCCCCAAAATGAACTGGAGTTAGTCTCAGTGGGAGATTTGGACAGAAACTGCACAATCTCCAACCCAATTCACCATACGGAACGAGGAATTGGACTCGGCATCGCCACATGCGCTTCTAAACCGGTCACAGGAACAGGACTGCCTGCCCCTCCACCGGGGACGCCGGGACCCCTCGAGGGGGGAGAAGGGTGGGCACACACTTGACTGCATGTGAGCGGAGAGAAAGGAAAAGGGCCCTGAGACACTTAGGCCCGCACTTGTGGGATCCCCTACTGAGGCGAGATCGGGGGTGGGGGGTGGGGGGTGGGGGTTGCAACACGAGTTCTGCTTTTCCCAACTCAGAGCCAGCTCCCATCAGAGGACAGTGGGGGTGGGGGCGGCAGAAAGTTACTGGCCCCCGCTCCCCACCAGCCGAGTGGCCCTGGGACATTCCCGAACCCCTGAACCAGTTCTCTATTTGTGAAACAAAGAAATCTCTCAATCATCCCTGGGCTTTACCCACAGGCTTATACCCTCATCCCAGCCTCGCAGGAGATGAGGGGTAAACGCCCAAGCCGGACACGCCCCGCCCCCGCGCCCGGCCCCGCCCCCGGCCCGCCGCCTACCACTGCTCTTGCAGCTGCGAGAGCTGCTGCTGCAAAGCGCACGTCCGGCCGCCCAGCTCCTGCTGCAGCTGGTGGCTCCGCTCCTCGGCCCCCTGCCTGGCCCTTTCGGACAGCCGTAACCTGCACCGAACCAAGCACATCCGCGTAAGGAAAGGAGCCACCGTTGCCACGGAAGGTATCGTGTTTTCACGTTCTTGTGGCTTGGGTTGTAAATACAAACATAGTAAGATCGACTCGCACGTGTGTCCAGTTCCCAGAGTTTTTTAGCACACGGATGACTCGTGGAACCACCATGGCGATCAGGAGACAGAGCAGTTGCTTCACCCTGGAAGTCTCCATAGTGCTGCAGTCACACCCCTTCCCATCCCTGACCCCTGGCAACCCCCTGATCGGCTGATACCATGGCTTTGTCTTTTCCAGAATGTGTATAAGTGGAATTACACTTCATGTAAATAACCTTCTGAGCCTGGCTTCTTTCTCTCAGGTTAGTTATCTCTGAGATCAAGTTTGGGGATCAGGGGCTCATTCCTTCCTGTGGGCCGAGTACTATTTCATTGTATAGAGTACCAGTTTGTTCCTCTTTCACCTGATGAAACACCTCTGACTCGCTTCTATTAGAAATTAGGAACAGACCCGCTACAAACATTTGTGTATGGGTTTCTGTGCGAACATTAGTTTTCATTCCTCTTCAGCAGATACCCAGGAGTGGGACTGTTGGGTCAGATGGTAAGAGTAGGGTTAGCTGTAAGACACTGTTTTCCAGTGTGACACCAGTCATGTAGGAGAGTTTTAGTTGCTCTGTAGCCCCGTCAGCATTCAGTGTTGTCATTAAAAAGATATTCAGCTGTTTTAATAGGCGTGTAATAGCATCTCACTATACTTCTCTGGGGCTGCCTGGGTGGCTCAGTCGGTTCAATGTCTGAATTTGGCTCAGGTCCTGATCTTGAGGTTCATGAGTTAGAGCCCCACATCAGACTCACTGCTGTTAGCCCAAATGGCCACTTCAGATCCTGTGTCCCCCTCTCTCTGCCCTCCCCTGCTTGCACTCTCTCAAAAATGAATATCTAAATAAAACAAAACGTAACAAAACTTGTACTTCCTTGATGGCTAGTGACACTGCACATCTTTTTGTGTGCTTGTCTGCCATCCATAATGTCCTCTTTGGTGAGGTGTCCGTTCAAGTCTTGTCCATTTTTCAACTGGATTGTTTGTTGAGTTCTGAGAGTTTTTTGTATATTCTGGAGACAACGTGATTTGCAATTTTTCTCCCAATTTGTTACTGGTCTTTTTATTCTCTTAACTGTGTTTTCCATAGCACAAAGGTTTCACCTTTTGATAAAGTCCAATTTATCAAGTTTTTCTCCCATGGACACCATGCTTTTTAAAAGTATTATTTTTTTTTTTTTAAGTTTTCATTTATTTGAGAGACAGAATCCCAAGCAGGCTCTGCACTGCCAGTGCAGAGCCCAACATGGGGCTCGAACTCATGAACTGTGAGATTATGGCCTGAGCTGAAATTAAGAGTTGGACGCTCAACTGACCGAGCCACCCAGGTGCCCTGGACCCCATGCTTTTATGTCATGTCTAAGATCTCTTTGCCTAACCCAAGATCACAAAGATTTTCTCCTAGGGTTTCTTCTAGAAATTATAAGTTTTAAGTTTTCCAATTAGACTTATGATCCATTTCCAGCTAATTTTTGTAGAAGATAGGAGGCATACACTGAGATCCATTTTTTTCCCTTATGGAAGTCAGACTGTCCCAGTATCAAGTATTGAAGATTTTCCTTCCTCCCTTGAACTGCCTTTAAGAAAATCAGTTGCCATATTCGTGTGGGTCTGCTTTTGGGCTCTATTCTGATCTGCTTCGGACTGATGTTTACAACGTTTTTTAAGTTTTTTTATTTTTAAAAATGTATTTCTGAGGGAGAGAGACAGCATGAGCAGGGGAGGGTCAGAGAGAGAGGGAGACACAGAATCCGAAGCAGGCCCCAGGCTCTGAGCTGTCAGCACAGAGCCCGACGCGGGGCTCGAACCCACGAACCGTGAGATCATGACCAGAGCCAAAGTCAGACGCTTAACTGGCTGAGCCACCCAGGCGCCCCCGGACTGATGTTTAAATGTGACAGTAACAAGGAGCTCACTGTATGGGCCTGACCCCTGAGAAGACAAGGTGATACAGTCCCCCAGAGGTTGATTAGAGGATACACACTTAGGCAAGGCTGGGAATCCAGCCCCCTTGCTCAGCAAGGCTATGATTCCTAAGGACTTTCATTCCAAGTTGTCTGTACTTTTGCGAGAGACTCTGAGTAAGTCCTCGGGGCTGGGGAATGTCCAGCACCTTCTAGGGAGTATGTGCCAGAGGGAGTGATTACCTTTCTTCCATCTGTTTCATGCTGGACATAACCTGGTTGGTTTTTTCTTCAAAAGATGTGATGGCTTCGTTTTTCTGCTGTAAACAGCTCTCTGCATTCTGCAAAGGCAAGGACGAGGGGTCACACTCTGCCTCTCCCTCACCGCTGTGCCCGCTCAGGGGGAAGAGAGGGTTTGATTATTCACTCTGTACTTTCACAACACTCCTAAGAGCACTTCACTAATGGCTGCTCTTCCCCACAGCCCTGGAAGACAAACTGGACTGAGGCTCCCAGCTTTTAACCCCACAAAGAAAGGCCAAGAAGGAAGTACTGAGCATTTTGTTTTCCTCTGCGAAACGTCCATGCTCCTTTTTAAAAAAAGAACGTCAGAGTGGGGTCTGACAGCGTTACGGAGCTGTTCCCATATGCCCAGCGCACCCATGGGTTCATCAGGCCCTTGCAGGTTCTCGTGGCCAGGCAGTCAGCCCCGATTCCCTAAGCACAGAGGGAGGCTAGTGCGCATGTGCGGTACAGCAGGTTCATGCCCACAACTGCATGACTTCTGAATCCAGGCTCTGAACAGGGCACGTAGCGGGGGACCAGGCGGGGGGTAGGCAAAAAGCACCATGTTCCTGTGTGTCCACAAGAGACACTTTTAAAATAAAAGGATACAGAAAGGCTGATGACAGAAGGAAATCCTAATAAATTCCTAAGAAAATAATACACAGACTGTATTCTTGGACCTTAATGTAATACAGTTAGACATTAACAACAAAAGAATGGCTAAAAATGCCTCATAGCTTGGAAACTAAACTACATAGCATATTACTAAAAAACTGTTGAGCTAAAAATAAAACCAGAGGAGGAATCAAGAAATACTGAGATGTAGGGGCGCCCGGGTAGCTCAGTTGGTTAAGTATCCAATACTTGATTTCGGCTCGGGTCCTGATCTCGCAGTTCATAAGTTCGAGCCCCGCATTGGGTTTTGCGCTGACAGCCTGGAGCCTGCTGGGGAGTCTCTCTCTCTCTCCCCCTCTTTCTCTGCCCCTCCCCTCCTTGTGCTTTCTCTCAAAAATAAATAAACTTAAAAAAAAAAAGAAATACTTAAAATACCTAGAGGTAAAAGCCAGTGAGAACACTATGTAATATGTACGGTAATGAAGATGCACTGAGTGGAAGATGTACCCTAATTTTATACACCAGTAAGAAAGAAAAAACAGCTACTTGGAACATATTGTGCCATTGACTGTAAGATGCATGTAGGTTTTAGAGAGGCTGAGCTGTGAAAAAACGTACTTCTTATAAGGGTGATACACTTTTGTCAAAATTTGAGGGCCACAGCTAAACCAGTACTTGTAGGTGATTTTTAACTTAGAATAACATTTTTGTTACTTATTTTTATTTTTTAAAGTAAATTGCCCCTAGCATGGGGCTCGAACTCACAACCCTGAGATCAAAAGTCATGTGCTCTACTGACTGAGGCAGCTAGCTGCCCCCAAATAAAATTTTTTATGAAATAAGAAAAAATATAAAACAGATGAGGCTAAGCATGCATTTCAGAAGTTGAAAATAAACTACAAAGCAAACACAAAGAAATCAGAAAGAATATAATAAAGCAGTACCTAGGTGAACTCAGTCAGTTAAGCATCTGACTTTTGATTTCGGCCCAGGTCATGATCTCGTAGTCGTAAGATTGAGCCCCTCATCAGGCTCTATGCTGACAGTGCAGAGCCTACTTGGATTCTCTCTTTCTCTGCCCCTCCCCCGCTCACATCTGCTCTCTTTTTTTTTTTTTTTAACATTTATTTATTTTTGAGAGAGAGACACAGCGTGAGCAGGGGAGGAGCAGAGGAAGAGGAAGACACAGAATCTGAAGCAGGCTCCAGGCTCTGAGCCATCAGCACAGAGCCTGATGCAGGGATTGAACTCCTAGACCGTGAGATCATGACCTGAGCTAACGTCAGATGCTCAACCAACTTAGCAACCCAGGTGCCCCTGTTTCAAAATAAACTTATGATAATGTATAATAAACTTAATAAACTTGCAAAAAGAGAAAACTTTAAATAAAAAATAGAATATAATAAAAGGAAGGGTGGAAATCAATGAAACATGGAACAACAGACAATAAAGAATATTAGAAAAAAAACATGGTTCTTTGAAAAGATTATCGCCAGTGATCACCAGCAACCACCAGCAGCTAGGGGACAGGGATACTTACAGTCCTCCTCACAGCCCTTAGTAGAAAGCAACTGTGCCAGTGCCCAGCCTCAGACTTCTGGCCTTCAGACAGAGACAGGGAGTCTCTGTGAAGCCACTCAGTTTGTGGTACTTCATTACAGCAAACTAACAGAGCAGACGTAAGCCATACTGCAAAGCTGTAGTAATCAGGTAATTCAAACAAACAGACAATCAGGGGCGCCTGGGTGGCTCAGTCAGTTAAGTGTCTGACTTCGGCTCAGGTCATAGTCTCACGGTTCGAGAGTTCGAGCCCCGCATCGGGCTCTGTGCTGACAGCTCAGAACCTGGAGCCTGCTTCAGATTCTGTGTCGTCTTCTCTCTGCCCTTCCCCCACTCATGCTTGTGTGTGCTCTCTCTCTCTCTCAAAAATAAAATAAATATTAAAGAAAACACCAAATAGACAAACAATAGAAAGCTCAGAGACACTTCCTGTTTAATACAGGAACTTGAAATATGATCAGGGTGGTGCCACATATCAACGAGAAAAGAGTGGACTGGCTTTGATGTGGCTTCCTACATGGAGAAAACCAAACCCGCATCCCTAGATAAGGCCACGTACAAAACGTTAACTCCACCAATACCTTAAAAACCTAAATGTGTCAGGTTTATAAAACTAGTGCGGAATGTCTTTGAAATGTCTTTGACACCTAGGCTTGAGAAAGGGCTTTTTAAAAGTTTGTTTTTTGTTTTGTTTTGTTGTTGTTGGGTTGTTGTTTTTTTTTTTGAGAGAGCAAGGGAGCGGCAGAGGGAGAATCCCACGCAGGCTCCCACAGGCACTGCAGAGCCCGATGTGGGGCTGGAACCCACAAACCATGAGATCATGACCTGAGCTGAAACCAAGGGGTGGATGCTTAGCAGACTGAGCCGCCCAGGCGCCTCGAAAGGGCTTCTTAAAACCCCCAAACTACAAACCATAATGTAAAAACTGTGACTAATTTTTAACTTCAAATAACATTTTTGTTATTTATTTTTATTTTTTAAAGTAAACTACCCCCAGCATGGGGCTCAAACTCACAACCCTGAGATCAAAAGTCAGATCTTAGGCCTGAGACCTAAAGACACTAGATGGGAGACTGGAGGAGATATCTACCATATGTACCAATAAGGGACTAATATTTAGACTATACACGGAATAATCAACAAGGAAAAGCCAAGGGGAGGGTCTAAGATGGTGATGTAGGAAGACTGAACTCACCACCTCCATGTATGGTGATTCCTCCTAAGAACTGAGGGCTTGCTGAACAGTTTCTGCACAACAAACAACAGAGGGACCCCCCCCCCCCGAGAAGGGTAGGAGAGATGGTGACACGGTTACGATGGGAACTCACCCCTGACTCTGTCCGTGTGCAGATTCGCCTGCCCTGCAGCACGGTGGAAAGAGCTGCAGTTTAAAAGGGCAACTGGATTGTGGGTGAGCATCTGCCAGGTGCTGGGGGAGCTGCTGGAATGTTCCCTGGGGTGGAGGCACTGGTGAGGACCACCACTGACGGTCCCCTCCGCCTTGACAGTACAGACGGTACAGATAGTACAGATGGTATACTCTACCTGGCCTGATGCCTTGGGGGGTCCCAGGTCCCTAGCTCTCCTCAGCCCACGCATCCTCCCGAGGTGGGCCCGGCGCAGCACACACTGGGACACCCTGGAGAGTGCCTGCTTCAGCTCCAGCTGTCTTGCTGACACAGCATGCGTGCAAAGCACTCCGGGAAACCCCAGGCCCACACTTGCTTCAGCTCTACGCGGCCTGCCAGAGCACCTGGGGCCAAGTGCACCCAAGGAACCCCCCCAGTCTGTGCTCGCTTCAGCTATCCCACTAGGCCCTCCACCCCATGTAGAGCACCTCAGGACCTCCTAGCCTGTAGCCAGCTGTGGCCTTAAGCTCCAGCCGTCCCACCAGGGGCTCCACTATGCAGAATATCCGGGGATCCCCTAGCCTGCACCCACTTCTCCAGCTAAGTAGGACTCCCCTGCTTATGGAGTGCCCTGGGACCCCCTGGCCCATGCACCCCTCAGCACCAGGCTCCACTGGAGTGCCCCAGGATCCCCAGTGCATGCCTGCTACAGCTCCAGCCAAAGGCACCAGGCAGTCTACACAGGGGACAGTACTACACAAGGCCCCTCCTTTAAGACTAGGAGAGGTAGCTGTTCTGCCTACCACACAGAAAGTCAAACAAAATGGGGAAACGAAGGAATATGCCCAAAACAAATAAGACAGAACTTTAGAAAAAGAATGAAATGAAATGAAAGTATGCAATCTACTCTTGAACTAAAGTAATGGTCATAAAAATGCTCACCAGACTTAAGAGTGGATAAACTCAGAACTTCAACAAAGAAACAGAGATTATAAAAAAGAGGGGCACCTGGGTGGCTCAGTTGGTTAAGCATCTGACTCTTGATGTTGGCTCCAGTCACAATCTCATGGTTCATGACTTTGAGCCCCACGTCAGGCTCTGTGCTGACCGTGTGGAGTCTGCTTGGGATTCTCGCTCTCCCTCTGCCCCTCCCCAACTTGTTCTCTTTCTCTCTCTCTCAAAGTAAACATTAAAGACAGATTTATAAAAAAGAAACAATAAGAGTTGAAGAACACAATTAACTGGAAGGAAAAATACACAAGAAAGAATCAACAGTGGATTAGAAAATGCAGAAGAATGGACCAGCAATCTGCAAGACAGATGGAAAGCACCCAAGCTGAAGAGTAAAAAAAGAAAAAAAAAAAAAAAGGATTGGCTCAGGAACACGTGGGACAACACCAAACACGCATCTGCATTATAGATATCCCAGACGGAGAGGAAAGAAGGGGGCAGAAAACATATTTGAAGAAATAATAGCTGAAAACTTCCCTAACCCAACCTAGGGGAAGGAAACAGACATCCAGGTCTAGGAAGCACAGAAAGCCCCAAATAAGATGAACCCAAGGAAGTCCACACCATGACGTAATTAGAACGGCAAAGATTAAAGATAGAGATAGAGTCTTAAAAGCAGCAAGAGAAAAGCAAGTTGTTTACATACAAGGGAAACCTCAAAGGGCCATCAGTGGATTTTTCAGTAGAAACTTTGCAGGCCAGAAGGGAGTGGCATAATCTATTCAAAGGACTGCAAGGAAGAATCCCACAACCAGGAGAGAAAAAGAGTTTCCCAGACAAACAAAACTGAATCATCCATAAACCAGCCTTACAAGAATATTAAGGGGGATTCTTCAGCAGAAAAGAGCAGGCCATAACCACAGTAAGAAAATGATGAAAGGAAAAAACTTCACTGCTAAAAGCAAACAAAAAGTAAACGTAGTAGACCAATTGCTTATAAAAGCTGGTATGAAGGTTAAAAAACAAAGGTAGTAAAACCAATTATATCAAAAGTGTTTAAAAATAAAAAGATATAAAGATATAAGATATAAAGATATTTAAAAATTTAAGATATAAAGATATTTAAAGATTTAAAGATATATAAAGATATAAAGATTAAAAAATATAAAATATGACATTATATGCATAAAAAGTAGAAGGGAGAAAGTAAAAATGTAGTACTTTTAGAATGTGTTCAAACTTAAGTGACCATCAACTTCATATAAACTGCAGTATACTTAGAATGTTATGTATGGGGGCACCTGGGTGGCTCAGTCGGTTAAGCATCCAACTCTTGATCTTGGCTTGGGTTGTGATCTCACAGTTCATGAATTGAGCTCCATGTTGGGCTTTGCACTGACAGTGTGGAGTCTGCTGGGGATTCTCTCTCTCCCTCTTTCTGTCCCTTTCTTGCTCCCACTCTCTCCCAAACTAAATAAATAAACTTAAAAAGAAAAACAAATGGGGGCGCCTGGGTGGCTTAGTCAGTTAAGCGTCTGACTTTCGCTTAGGTCATGATCTCGCGGTTCATGGGTTTGAGCCCCACGTTGGGCTCTGTGCTGACTGCCAGCTCGGAGCCTAGAGCCTGTTTCAGATTCTGTATCTCCCTCTCTCTCTGACCCTCCCCTGCTCATGCTGTCTCTCTCAGAAATAAACATTAAAAAAAAAAAAGAATGTTATACATTAACCTTATGGTAACCACCAATCAAAAAACTATAATAGATATACAGAAACCAAAGAGAACAGAATCTAAGCACAGCACTATAGGAAGCCATCAGCTGCAAGGGAAGAGAGCAAGAGAAGGAACAAAGAAAAACTATAGAAACAACGAGAAACCAATGAACAAAAGGTACACACCTGTCAGTATTTATTTATGAGAGAACACACACATATTTATTTTTATTTATTTATTTTGGAGGAGAGAGAGAGAGAGCCCAAGAAGGGGAAAGGGGCAGAGTGGGAGAGAGAGAGAGAATCTTAAGCAGGCTTCCTATGATGCTTGATCCCATGACCCTAGGATCATGACCTGAGCTGAAATCAAGTTGGATGCTCAATAGACAGAACCATCCAGGTGCCCCAAGTAATAACTTTAAATTTAAATGCTCTAACTGCTCCAATCAGAAGACTTAGGTAGGGTGAGATGAATGGATAAAAAACCAAGACCCATCTATATGCTGTCCACAAGACAGACCCACTTCAGATCTAAAACCATATACAGACTGAAAGTGAAGGGATAGAAAAACATACTGCATGCAAATGGAAGCAAAAAAAGAAAAAAAGAAAAAAAAGCTGTAGCAGTACCCATGTGAGACAAAAGCAGAATTATATAATGATAAAGGGATCAAGCAAGCTGAATCCAGCTTGAGGATATATATCCAGCACGAGAGTATGAAAATCCTAAAATTAGGGTCACCTGGGTGGCTCAGTTGGTTGAGCGTCTGACTTGGGCTCAGGTTATGATCTTGCAGTCCATGAGTTTGAGCCCCACATTGGACTCTGTGCTGGCAGCTCAGACCCTGGAGCCTGCTTCGGATTCTGTGTGTCTTCTCTCTCTGCTCCTCCCCTATTCATGCTCTGTCTCTCTCTCTCTCCCTCCCTCAAAAATAAAAATAATAAAATTTAAAATTTTTTTTTAAAAAATCCTAAAATTTGTATGGAACTACAAAGGACCCCAAATAACCAAAGCAATCCTCACAAAGAAGAACAAAGTTTGAGGCGTCACAATCCTAGATTTCAAGCTATACTACAAAACTGTGGTAATCAAAACTGTACGGTGCTTTCCTGCACAGCTTTGCCTGCGGTTTCAGATGCCTAGCTGCTGAAGGAGGGGTTTGGGGAAAGACTGATGGAGCACAGAAATGAGGCAGGCAGAAGAACTGTGTTGAATACGTGAAACCATAGGGGCTCAGGGTTAGCTCAGTCAGTTGAGCGTCTGGCTTCTGATTTTGGCTAAGGTCATGATCTCATAATCGTTGAATTTAAGCCCCGCATTGGCCTCCCCACTGAGTGTAGAGCCTGCTTAGGATGCTCTCTCCCCTGCTCTGTCTGCCCTCCCCTGCTCACATGTGCACATGCATGCTCTCTCTCTCAAAATAAATAAATAAAAATTAAAAAAAAAATAAATGAAGCAATAAACTGGTCATCAACACACGGACTGAAGGGAAATAACCAGACTAGACATGGTGACTGGGGGACCTGTACTGTCACAGAAACCACGAGTCAGGCCTGAAGAACATCTGTGACTGTTTGACCCTTCATACAACCTCCAGGCCTGCAAACCGGGACCAGTGAGAAGCTGGCCAACAAAGCCATGCACCACCAGGAAGGCCACACTCCCGGACAGCCCACTTCCAATGGGCTACAGAGATGGCGGACCTCTCAGGGGCCACAAGTTCTGTTGACGACAGAGGAAGGGTAGGTGGACATGCTAACAAATGGAGCCCCCGGAGCCCTGGGCAGCCTTCACAGCTCCTGCCCAGAGATGCAATGATGGCCACGGTGGGCCAGGGTCTGCCCTGTGTGTCCCTTGTTTCCCTTTGCAAACAGGCATTTGGCAATCCTGTTTTGGCTCCGCCATTTTATGCTGGGCGGGACGGGCTAATGTCAGAAAGACAGCTGGCCTGGTTCAAACACAGGCCTCATGGGCTCCATGGAGAGTGCTGCCTGTCACCAAGGGGCTGCAGACCGGGAGGGTTCTGGACTAGATAGGACTTCTCAGTCGGGCGGATGGTGGTAGCGGCAGCTCCGTCTAGTGACCCCTATTGTCACCTTCATCTGGCTCACGGCCAGGACACGGCAGCACCAGACTCCCCTCGCAGCCACGCCTGGCCCTTTGCCATGTGAGGGAACAGAAGGATGTGTGCAACTTCTCTCTCACTGTTGGGGAGGAGATCCTGGCTCTGCACTTTTGCTTTTCTCTCCCCTTCCACTGGCACGAATGGTGCTGACCAGGGTGGCCTGGACAGCTGGAGCCGCCATTGGCCTCGGTCCCTGAGTGACTGTGGGGGGCAAGGCTGCTGGTCTGAAATGCTCACCTCGAAACTGTTAAGCAACAGAAATACAGACTGCCATAGTTTGGAGCCACTTTAGTTTAGGGCCTGCTAAGTTATTACGGCAGTATGGTTTCCCCTGATGCACATTAATATTAAGGTTACAGACTGACCCAAACCAGAGGAAAACAGGAACAAATTAAAACAGAGAATGTGTCAGGAGGGTGCGATGATTTCCCTCTGTTTTTCCCTGTGCTTTAATTTCCACTGCTGCTATTATTATAATGTTGGTTACGTGATAGTTTTAAAAAAGGCTTGAGGGCACCTGGATGACTCTGTGGGTTGAGCGTCTGACTCCCGATGTTGGTTCAGGTCAGGATCTCGTGGTTTGTGAGTTCGAGCCCTTCGTTGGGCTTTGTGCTGACAGCTCAGAGCCTGGAGCCTGCTTTGGATTCTGTGTCTCCTTCTCTCACTGCCCCTCCCTCACTCATGATTTCTCTCTCTCTCTCCTTCTCTCTCTGCGCCTCCCCAACTCGCAATGTCTCTCACTCTCTTAACAAGTAATAAATGTCAGAAAAATTAGAAAAGAAAAAGATCCTCTCTCTCTGCCCCTCTCTCTGCATACGTTCTCTCTAAAAATAAATAAATAAGTAAATATATAGGGGTGTGCATCTGACTTTGGCTCGGGTAATGATCTTGTGGTTCCTGAGTATGGGTCCTGTGTCAGGCTCTGTGCTGACAGCTCGGATCCTGGAGCCTGCTTTGGATTCTGTGTCTCCCTCTCTCTCTACCCCTCTCCTGCTTGCACTCTCTCTCTCTCTCAAAAATAAACAAAGATTTAAAAAAAAAACACCTTAAAAAATAAATAAATGAAAACTATATTAAAAAAGCGGCAGGACAAGATAACGTGTGTCTGTGTCCACGCCATCTCTGACATAGACTGAAAGCACATCTAGGGAAGAGGAAGTGGGACAGTTTGGGCATTAAAATAGGAAACATTACTTCAAAATAAGAAAAGAGGGACACAGAATGGTCCTGGGCGCTGCTGTAGCTTCTGAGCAAGGAAGCTTAGCAATTTTTAGATGCTAGCTTTCTAACTCTGCCACAATCGCTTCTTTCTGGGCTAGCTCTCCCGAACCGCCCTGAAATGACAGGAGAGGCGCACAGCCAGCCCCACTGCTGGAGACTCAGCGAGATTAAACATGGCCCAGCTTGAAAAGATGGCACCAACTTCTATCGTTCCTTAATCCACTTCTCCATTTCCTGGGGCAGACAATTAGTCACTGAAGGAGAAGACGACAGACACTAGGGAGACAGTGTAGGGAAGAACAGGCCCAGTTCGGGTTTGGATTCAGAAGACGGGGTTCAGTTTTCAGCTCTACTTACTAGCTGTGCCACCCAGGGCACGAGATGCAGCCGCTCGAGTTTGCCCTGTCACTTACACTTCCCCCCGTTATCAACTTCTCTCAGGGGCTGCTGGGAGACCCAAATAAAATAAAAGGAGAAACGCTTAATGGGGCCTACAGACTGGGCCTCAGGGAGGTGTCCGACCTCTGTTTTGCAGGAAGAGTGGTGTGAGGCCGCGAGGCAGCGTGGGACAAGCAGCGGGAAGCCGGGCTGTGCTAGGGACATAGAGCCAACTCCCACCTGAACTTTGTGAAACATCTGTAAATTAATCGCTTTGACTTCCTCCAACTGCTGACGGAGGGCCACCAGGGTGTCCTGCTTCTCGTGGGTGTCCTTTTCGAGCAGCTTCATTGCGATCTCCATCTCCGTCTTCATTCCAATCTGCAGCTCCAGCTCTTTCTCTAGTTCCTTAGGAGGAGATCAATGAGGAAAGTGTTATTAAAGTAGATGCAGAGAGGACCTTGAGGGTGTTATGCTGAGCGAAATAAGTCAGGCAGAGGACAAATACCATATGTTTGCACGTATAGGAGGATTAGGAGGAACCTGACGGAGGAACAAGGGGGAGAAGAAGGGGGGAAATGGTGGGGGAAAGGGAGAGAGACAAACCATGAGAGACTCTTGAATGCTGACAAAAACTGAGGACTGATGGATGTGGGGGGGAGGAGGGATGGGCATGGAGGAGGGCACTTGTGGGGATGAGCACTGAGTGTTATGTGGAAACTAATTTGACAATAAACTATTTGTAAAAAAAAAAAAAAAAAAAAAAAGTAGATGCAGAGATGTATTTACCCGAGGGTGTATCTCGGTCAGTGACAAAAATATAACCCAAAAGTCAGAATAGGTTAGGGAGATGCAGGAAAGTCTGTCTAGAGTGTAACTACATTAAGTTTAGCCCTTTTGCTCATTTTATAAGGAAAACTGGCTCTGGATCCAGTCAACAGAAAGTAAATGTGAGCCTCGATTCTAGCAACCACATTCTTTAAACCGAAAGGTCAGAACGCAGTCTGAAACAATGTCTGCCAAGCAAGCTGACATTGCAATGTTAGAACTTTTGGATTCTGGAACAGTTTGCTTGTTTATGGCAACAAAGGTGCAACCGTTTTGAACCAGTGCCATCCCCGGTAACGCAGGAGACACGTTTATACATCCGTGCAAACAAACAAAGCAGGTCCAAGAGTGGTGTCTACTAAAAACACTGGTTGGGGCACTTGGCTGGTTCCGTTGGTAGAGCGTGTGACTCTCAGTCTCAGGTCACGAGCTCAAGCCCCTTGCTGAGTGTGGAGCCTACTTTAAAATTCACGGTTCATGGGATCAAGCCTGGCATTGGGGTCTGTGCTGGTAGTGTGGAGCCACGTGAGATTCTCTCTCTCCTTCTCTCTGCCCCTCCTCCACTTGTGACCACTCTCTCTCAAATAAATAAACATTAAAAAAAAAAAAAAAACCCAAATGGGGCACCTGGGTGGCTTAGTTGGTTGAGCGTCCAACTTTGGCTCAGGTCATGATCTCACGGTTCATGGGTTCAAGCCCTGTGTTGGGCTCTGTGCTGACTGCCAGCTCGGAGACTGGAGCCTGGAGCCTGCTTCAGATTCTTTATCTCCCTCTTTTTCTGACCCTCCCCTGCTCAGGCTCTGTCTCTGTCTCTCAAAAATAAACATACATTAAAAAAAAAACCAAAACACCCAAATAACAGACCCAAAACACTGGTCACTGGCACAAAGATTAGGTGGAATATAATAAATAGACCAGAGGCTGACTGAGGGAACTGTATTGGCAAAGCAACCTCAAATCTGGCTTCACAGTAATCCTTGAAAAGGTTTATAAAACTGGAAAAAATACAGAACTTAGTGGTAAACTTTTTTTAAAAAAATTTTATTTTATTTTTTTTTATTTTTGAGAGACAGAAAAGGGAGACATGAGCAAGGGAGGGACAGAGAGGGAAACACAGAATCCAAAACAGGCCCTAGGCTCTGAGCTGTCAGCACAGAGCCCAAAGCGGGGCCCGAACTCACGAACCAGGAGATCATGACCTGAGCCGAAGCCAGACGCTTAACTGACTGAGCCACCCAGGCACCCCAAACTTAGTGGCAAACTAAGTAAGCCCCTAAAAAAAATTTTTTTTAAAGAGATGATTTTTGATTCTTTTTTTTTCACACTTTAGAAACTTTATATAAAAACTATTTTGTTTTACAAAGCAGATTTAAGCACATGTATGAAAAGTGACAAAAAAAAATAACATGGAGGGCTACTGGGGAATTCCTTCTAAAGACATTTAGTCTAGGGGTACCTGGCTGGCTTGGTTGGTTAAGCGTTTCAGCTCAAGTCTTGATCTCAGGGTCATGAGTTCAAGCCCCATGTTGGGCTCTGCCTGGGATGAAGGCTTCTTGAAAAAAGAAAAAAAAAAAAAAGACAGTCTTGCACTCACCAAACGGACTTTCTTCTCTTCTTTTAGCTGCTTCCACACATCACTATACATTTCATCCAGACCTTGCCGAGTTTGCTTGTAAGTGTCCAGCTCAACTTTTGTATCTTGTTTTGTTATCTGTGTCAAAAAAGAACACCAAGAGGGATGGTTTGCTTGTGGAAGTGAGCTAACTGCAAAGTATTTTAAAATACACCATAGAGGCACCTGGCTAGCTCGGTCAACTCTTAACCTCAGGGTCGGGGGTCCAACCCCCCACTGGGCAAGGAGCCTACTTAAAATAAACAAAAACATTTTAAAAGAATATGCTGCAATTTTTAAAGATGTAGGGTAACTTCTATATTTTAAGCAATGTACAAAAAGGCTAGGCTAAAAGATACTTCAAAATATCTTTGAACCTGAAGGATGAGAGCAAGCCAACTGGCTTTTGAAAAGTTAGGTTCGGAAAACAATTTACATTTAATTTTCTTTAAAACAGAACTGTGTTCTTAGTGGGAAAGACCCCCATTCAGTCCATCATTCAGCATGGATTTTCATTGATCCAGCATGTTCTTTAGCACTAGGTGAATTTTGAGATGAATCAGATATGGTCCCTCTCTGTCCTCAGGTCATCAAGTAGGACAGCTGCAAGCCAGCAATTCTGTGACACAGAAGATGGGTTCTCTAATGGAGGGGGGGACAGAGCTATGGGAAAAGAGGAGGAGGGCCCAGGGCCATGGATGGGGGGCGTGGAGGCATCACAAAAGACCTGTACGTGGGCGGAGGTTGAAGAGTAAATGGGAACCTTTGAGTGCAAAGGCACAGAGGTGAGGGAGCAGTGTGCTTGGAAACCCCAAGGGGTCCAGATGGCCTGCAAGTGGTGTGGGAGGGCCCAGCGGCACCAAACAACACATATCTGCCTGTCCCAAGGCCTGCGTCACTCACTAGTCAACAATGAGCGTGAGCTCTGCCAAGGATGCGTGCGCGTGGGAGACATGCCACCCAGCTGTGAGGTCAGTTTCTCACCTCCACACTCTTTTCGCTTCTTTCGCGAATTAACTCATTTTGTTCTCTTAATTGTTGCTGCTCTTCTTGAAGGGAACAAATCCGGTCTGTTGCAGCTGAAAGCTGATAAAGAAAGATTTTTTTATGTTCCTTAACGTTGAAATTAATCTTAACCGTTCAGATTAAAAGCCAACATTTGGCACCTTCACGATTGATGATATATTTCCATGTATTTGATATTTTGTTATTTCTTTGTTTTGAATAGGTAATACATTCACATCATTTAAAAAAAAATGAGAGCAAACCACTTAATGTAGGCAAGGATTTACGGACACAAATTATTAGAGACACCTGAGTGTCCAATATCATGGAAGCTTACTGAAGGTCAGTGGGGGCATAAGGCAGAAGTATGTAGTTATTAAAATGTTTGCAAAGGCTTTTGATATCTTTAGGGTATAATATCAGTTGGGGGAAAAACGCAAGTTCTATGGTACGTTCTTGCCTCTAGTTAAAAAGAACAAATCACCTATGTTAGAAACGCTTAGGAAACATTGAAGACCACATGCACACAGATGAGAACAGTAGCTGTTACTTAGCAAAGGGATTATGGGCTTTTTTCCCTGATTCTTCACTCTCTTCAGTTTTTTCAGCCAATAAGAGTAAGGATTATTTTTATCACTAGAGGGAGACTTAAAGCATTCTGGGAAAGGAATCCCAACCAAAACCCGCCAAAGCCGGGCCCTAGAAAGCCATCTTCCTGTACTCAATGAGTTACCACAGGGCAGGGCCAAGTGTACACAAGCCTGTTGGGAGGAGGCTCTCTGGAGAGGCAGGTAGAGGCGTTAGCATACCCACCAGCCTCTCCTTATGCAGCCTCTGAACACAGCCTGGAGAGAGAAGGGCAGGCCAGGGAAGGGGAAAGAGGACGGAAACTGGGCTGTGTTCTTGGTGGCACTCACTGAGGGGGGCGTGGGGCTGAAGCACTGAACTCCTCTCCTCTCTTGGTCAGCCGCATCTAAGTCCATGTGGACTCAGAACCCATGACTGGGGTTTCTAAACATAACTGCTGCGCCCAACTAAGAAACCTTAAGGCTCTAGAGGTGCTAGTTAACTATCTGCTAACTCCCACTCCGCTCTCTGAAGTCAGGGAGAGGGCACCCTGAGGAGAGGGACTTTTCTCTAAAGCATGTTTTCCCTTAACTGTTGTTGGCCTTTGAAGAAAAAATAACCTAGCTGTTTAGTTTCAAAAGCTAAAATTAGACCTTCCTTCAAAGTATGCCACCTCGCCTGGGAGAACGAAGAGTCAATCTGTTCTAAAATCAACTAATGTCTCCACACGCCAAGTGTTGTGTGAGGCACATTTATATAACACAAATCTCATTTTTACAACACTGTCAGGGGTGAGTTATCATCCGATTTGGAGATGAGGACAGTTTGGCCCAAAGACCTGCCTACCTAATAAACTGAGGCCCAAAGGCCTGCCCACCCACCCAAAGGCAATGCGGGTCCTCCGATTCTAAGTGTGGTGAAGCTGCCCCAGAGAAGCCCATCTAGGAATGCCGACTTTGAATTTCCTTCTCCTCACACAAATCTGAGCTCCTCTCCTTAAAGCTGTTCAGGGCTCTCCCCTTAGGAGAAAGCAGTCAATGTAAATAGAGGGAGCCTTAAACCGAGCCCTCCGTACAAAGGCATGCTCTGCGTCTCTCCTCTGGCCGTAACCTGCCTCCACACAGAGGTGGGGGTCACGCCTTGGCAACCTCTCATAGCCCTCTTCCTCCCCAGTGAGACCTGGTGGGGAGGCCCGAGCAGCCAGGGACCGCTACCTGTGGAAAGCCTCAGAAAGGCTGAGCAACCCCCCTCCTGCTAACAGGAGACAAGATGTGTCCACCAAGGAGACTGCCGGGCAGCGGGCAGCAAGCTTTCTTCCTCGGCCTCAGCCCTCCTTCTTCCTGTCTTTTCATTCTCTCTCTTCCTAGTGAGAAAGCAGAGAAAGACCACACTGTGGGGAGACTGGTTCCAGGCTCCTGAGAGGCCGAAACACATCGAAGGGGTGGGCGAGGGTGCTTTTACCTCATTACCACAGTCTGTGCCTCCTGGGCAGCAGGGAGGCATACTACGTCAGGGAAAGGTGGGGAAAGAGGAGAAGAGAAGCGCATCCACCACAGGAGCTGGGCTTTCCCAAGGAGGCCTTGTCTTCCCTGGGGTTCACTGTGAGGTGATAAAACCTAAGTCACTTAGAACTGCCTCATGATCAGTGGCACTGGCTCACGGGAAGCCCCAGACAGGGCCAACACAGACATTCTGAGGATGCGAAATTCCAAGAACGCCGGTCTCACGTGCAGCTCAACCCATACTTAGCGATTCCCATTCCGACCGGGTGGTCGGATGTACCAACCACACCGTTTCTCTTAACCTTGGGCCATTCTGTCCTAATAATTTCAGTAAGTTACAAACCTCTTCTTGAAGTTTTGAATTCGTCTTTTCCAAGCCATCTATCTTGCTTTGAAGATCCCCAACTGTGCAGCTAGAGAAAATAACACATTAAGTAATGGTGAACTTAGGAAGGCTGTTTCCCTAACCTCTGAACAATGAGAATAGACTCCTCGGTTTCCCGTATGACACGGAGAGGTGAGGGGTCTCTGATTAGCTCAGAGATGAGAATCCTGAAGACATACGTGTGTGTGCATGCGTATGTATTTACTGAAAAGGTTTCAATATCTTTCCCCCAAAACGAGCTATCCATTTCTTTTTCAGCCAACTGGAAAGAAAATCATTGTTTCTCCCTAACATGGTAGATGGGAACCAAAACGTGCTGGCAGTCATGCATCTAAATAATGTCCGTAACAAGATATTAGTACTTTAGGGTTATGGGATCAAAGGGTGTTTTTAAATATTTTTTATACTTTGCCTCATTGTTTCAAATATTCTTTATGTTATACATAATATGTCCCTACTGAAAAATATGTCAAATGAATGTGAATCTAATACTCAATAATAATGGCCACGACAATGATGACAGTAGCTTCCTTTTTGGAAGGTCTCTTGTAAGCACTTTATTTATTTAAAATTTATTATTAATTAATTCTTAAGTTTATTTATTTTTGAGATCGAGAGACAGAGAGAGAGAGAGAGAGAGAGAGAGACTCTGTGCCAGGCAGGGGCAGAGAGAGAGAAAGGGAGACAGAGAATCCAAAGTGGGCTCTGAGCTGACAGCAGAGAGCCCAGAGCCCGATGTGGGGCTCAAACTCACCAACTGTGAGATCATGACCTGAGCCAAAGGCAAATGCTTAACCCACTGAGCCACCCAGGGGTCCTTAATCTTTTTTTAATGTTTATTTATTTTTGAGAGTGAGACAGACAGAGCGTGAGCAGGGGAGGGGCAGAGAGAGAGGGAGACACAGAATCTGAAGCAGGCTCCAGGCTCTGTGCTATCAGCACAGAGCCATGAACCCATGAGCTGTGAGATCAAGACCTGAGTGGAAGTTGGACTTTTAACCGACTGAGCCACCCAGGCGCCCCCTCTTCTAAGCACTTTAAATGCATCAACTCGTATGCCCCTTCCCATAATTCTGTGAGTAAATCTTACTGTTACCTATTTCACAGATGAGGAAAAGCTCATATAACTTAACACTGGAAAAGCTCACTTGGGTTCATTTCCCTCTGGAGGGGCACCAGGATCCGAACCTAGGCTGTCTAGCTCGAGAACCTATATCTTTTGCCAACAAACTGGTGCCTTTTGCCAGTGGGGGGGAGGGGAGGCAAAGAAATAAACCTGGTGAGACTAATACATCAAGGTTCAAGCACTGGCTACGAGAAAAATTAAAATACAATGACAAAATAAAAAAAAAAGGAACACAAAAGATATAGAGGGAATTACAAGTTTTAAAAATATGTAATTTTCAGTTCTAATTGTGTAACTTAGAAAATGTCACTAAAATTTATACTTTCCTTAGAAAATATAAATTACCAAAAAAGATATATCCTCAGGAAAATAAAAAACGTAGATAAACAACTCAGGAAAAACTGAAAAGCTGACAAAGCCCTGCCTCAGTAAATTTAGACTTTGATCTTCACATTTTCTGTTGTTTTTTTTTTTAATTAAAAAAATAATAATAATTTCTGCTCCCAGCTTGGGGCTCAAACTCATGACCCCGACATCAAGAGTCACATGTTCTACTGACTGAGCCAGCCCGGTGCCCCATGCTTCACGTTTTCCAGGAGGAAAGCATACTCATGAACCAGAAGCTCCTCCTGATTCATTCCGTGAAGCTGCAGAACCCTGACACCATGCCGGGGGGAGGGAGGGGTACTACCAAACGATTAGGGCAGTTTACATACCAAAAAATGATGATGAAGTCACTAAAACTACGAGCAAGTAGAGTTTATCCCCGTGACTCTGAAATGGCTCCATATGAAGAAATCCATTAGTAAAATAAAATTCCTCCCACCAACAGACTAAGGGATAAAAGTCATAAAGTCATGATTGCCTGAATGATGCTAAAGGCACCTGAGGAAATCTGACATCTCTTCCTTATAAAACCAGCCCATAAATGAGGGATCTATCAAGGATCTCTGAAACCAACAGCCAACATCATGCTGCAGGAGAACTCGGAGCAACTGTCTCCAGGCACGTTCTGCGAACCGTGCCAGCTGCTTTGGCTGTCTCCTTGGCTTCGGGGGCCAGAGGAGCTGCCCCTCGATGCACTGCTAATGTGCACCGCCCGCCCGGAGGGGATTCGGAGACACAGGGAATAATCTGTCTCCCAACCACTTTAGAGCAAACCTCCACCGGCTCATGCTTCCTGAAACACGGCAGCAGCTTTCCAGTTAAAATGAAAAAATGACAGTAAAGACGCCTGCTATTGCTACTGAACCGCTGTTGGGGTCTAGCCCTTTCCAAGTGCCCCGGCACACCAGGGGGATGTGTGTGGATCCCCGGCGGGAACGGTGCTCCTCACGGCAGTTACTTCCCAACCAGGAGGCTGAGGGCTGAGGGCTGAGGCTCAAGACTTCATTTGCTTGCTTTCTACGTTGCCTAACTGCACGAAGCCAAGAACCAAAGACTCCCAAAGCTCCTTATCGAGAAATCCTACCCTTCTGGTCTGTACACACAAGCACTCTAGGAAAGCCCTTTGTCACTGGGTTTGGAAAAAAGGTCAGTTATAAATATACAGCAATTCAAAAATGTTCCATGGAATAATTATCGGGTACCGAGACTGAACTGTGACACTGGAAAAGTGAGTGAGTCCTACCTCAAGTGCCGGTTAAGTTCTTCCACGTAATTTTTTTGATCGAGGACATCAGTAATTCTTTCGTGCCTTTTGAAAAGAGCAGAAAAAAAGAGAGATTCCTTTAATTCATGGCTAGTACCATGTAACCGCCCCCCAACTTTCCAATCACCTTGAAGAAGTACCAATACCACCAGGAGACCAAGCAGTGTCAGAGCTTAGTAATACTGTCTGCCTGGTCCGGTCCTGGTGTGAGTAGCGCAAAGCCGACCACCGGTGTGGTGGGGGCAGCAGCCAGGGAGACATGAGCAGGCTTCCTGCAGACACCCTCCTGCCCGTCAGGCCGGGCTCTGAGAAGGGGAGAGGAAGCCATATGGCATGCGTGGTGGACACACCGATGGCCAGGTGCAAATGGCCCTCTCTCGAGGTGGCAGCATCAAGCCTGTGATGCTAAGGGAAAGAGGATGGCTCGAAAAAGGAGACCAGAGGCTTTTCAAAACATAAAGCTGACGAGCCAGGTAAAAACAAAAATACTTTAATATTTTTAAAAATTTATTTTAATGTTTATTTTTTTATTTTAGAGAGAGAGAGAGAGAGGCAGAGAGAGAGATGGAGACACAGAATCTGAAGCAGGCTCCAGGCTCTGAGCTTTCAGCACAGAGCCAGACGCGGGGCTCAAACTCATGAACTGTGAGATCATGACCTGAACCAAAGTGGGATTATTAACCAACTGACCCACCTAGGCGACCCTGTTTTAACATTTTAAAGTTAGGCCCCATCCCCACCCCCGGCCCCCAATGTCTTTACATATATACATACATATGTACGTACAGGGGATCATTCTCCACAGGTTCTTGCCACAGGTGCTGGATTTGTTTCTCAGCACGGTTCACTGTTTTCTGCTACCTGTTCTGCCCTTCACATAGCTCTTCAGGTAACTCACGTTAATATTGTCTGCTGAGCCTATATGCATATGATCATAATATCTGTTTTATATACAGATAGATACAGTATGTAATTAAAATATAGAAAATACGTTAGGGATTTATTGGGGTTGTTTACAAAAATGACATACAGTTGACGCTTAAACAGTGCAGGGGTGAGGGAAGCTGAACCCCTGCACCACTGAAAATCTGCATATGGCTTTTGACTCTCCAAAAACTGAACTTATAGCCTACTGTTGATGAAAGCCTTGCCAATTACATAGTCTACTAACACATATTTTGTATATGTATTTTATACTATAGCCTTACAATGAAATTAAGTAAAATGTTATTAAGGAAATCATAAGGAAAACACATTTATAGTTCTGTACCATATTTACTGAAAAGTATCTGTGTAAAAGTGGGCTTGTGCAGGTCAAGCCCGTGTTGTTCGGGGGCTCAGCTGTATATACACTTCTCAGTATCATACTTTTCTGATTCAATAACACCTTGTGGAAACCCCTCTAAGTCTACTATAACCAGTAGGTTAAATCTGTTCCTTAGTATATAAAGTGGAATATTTTGAATGTTCTGTAATTCATTCAGTTATCTCATTAGATATCAGTTTATTTTCATTTCTTTATATTATATTTTTGGGGGCACCTGGGTGGCTCAGTTGGTTAAGTGTCCAACTCTTGATTTGGGCTCAGGTCATGATCTCACAGTTCCCGAGATCAAGCCCCACATCGGGCTCTGTGCTGACAATGCAGCGCCTGCTTGGGAATCTCTCTCTTCCTCTCTCTGTGCCCGCATCCCCACTCGTGCTCATGTGCATTCTCTCTCTCAAAATAAATAAATGTTAAAGGAAAAAAAGAATATTTTTGTCTAAGTTTCAAAGTGGGTGAATCTTTGTACTCAAGAAGCCTGAGGCATTTGTGGGGTACCCCCTGCCGGATAAGGTGTGCTGCTAGGACATTGAGCTTGTGGGAGCCCTTATCAAGAACACATCTGAAAGACAGATAACAGGGGCGCCTCGGTAGCTCAGTCAGTTGGGCGTCCAGCTTCGGCTCAGGTCATAATCTCAGTTTGTGGGTTCGAGCTCTGTGTTGGGCTCTGTGCTGACAGCCAGCTCAGAGCCTGGAGCCTGCTTCAGATTCTGTATCTCCCTCTCTCTGTGACCCTCCCCTGCTCACGCTGTCTCTCTCTCTCTCAAAAATAAATAAAACATTAAAAAAAAAAAAGATAGGTAACAAATGGTAAAATATTCAAACACAACCCAAGGGTTTACAGTGAAACTCCCTCCCATGCCTGCCTCCTGGCCTCTCCCCACCCAGAACAGCCACTGTCAGTAGGTGTCTACGTGCCACTCTTGAAATGGTCCAGGCCTGTGGAAGCACAACATATAAATGTGGATGTACTGTCTTCACCATAACTCCAATGGTAGCATGTTATATACATTGTTTACTTTTTTTCTACCCCCCAGTGACTCCTTTAAAAGAATGTTCTTATTGGGGTGCCTGGGTGGCTCAGTCGGTTAAGCATCTGACTTCAGCTCAGGTCATGATCTCATGGTTCATTGGTTCAAACCCCTCATTGGGCTCTGTGCTGACAGCTCAGGGCCTGGAGCCTGTTTCAGATTCTGTGTCTCCCTCTCTCTCTGCCCCTCCCCCACTCATGCTCTGTTTCTCTCTGTCTCAATAATAAATGAACATAAAAAAATTATTTAAAAAAAAAGAAAGAAAAAGAATGCTCTTGTTCATAAACAGGAAGAAGAGCTACGCATGGCAGGGAGGGACAGCAAAGACACACAGGATCAAAGAATGAGTCCAAGGGCAATATATATATATAAAATGCTACCATCCCACTTATATTCAAACAAACCGTAAGGCAAATTATATGACCAATAAATATATACCTGCAAGGCATTTAAGAAAGATGTGGAAGGAGCCATGAGCAGCTTCCTCTGAGGAGGAGCAGGCATGGGATTGAGCTGGATATGAGGGGGCAGTGTGAATGGGGACAGTCCTTTCTACCCTGCAGAGCTTGGTTCCTTGCACAATGCCCATATTCATGTATTTCCTCTGTGACTAAAAAATACCTGCTGAAAATGAAAAGGTCGAACAAAGCAAAAAGAAAACGGAGCATTCTTCGCCAGAATTTCATTTAAGATGTGGAACAGCAGCAGGCAATGCAGTACTTACTCTTTGCCACCATCGAGATCCTGCACATCCTTAAGGTAGAGGGAAAAATCGATCACTCCAACCTGATCAACATAAAATGTACAGGTATTAAATAAGAGAAACTTTTCTGTTTTCTACAAACCTTACATCTTTAAAATTCAGGGCATTTACCTTCCTGTCTCCTTCCTACAAACATTTAGTTGGACTGACCACCTCTATAAAATAGTAATCAACTGAACAAACAAACCAAGAGAAAGATAACCCTGCCACCTTCTAGAAAAAAAAAAAACTTATCACAAATCAGGATTTAAGGGAATATTCTGAAGTTTTACCTCCTCATCAAAATTAGTTTTTTGTATGTAAACAATAATCAAGTTGTTCACAAAGATCAACAAAGTTCTTTGAGTACATACAGAGTAATTAAAAAAAAAGAGGGGGGCACCGGAGTGGCTCAGTCAGTTAAGCATCCAACTTTGGCTCAGGTCATGATCTCAAGGTTCATGAGTTCAAGCCCCGCATCAGGCTCTGCGCTGTCAAAGCAGAGTCTGCTTCAGGTCATTTGTCCCTCCAGGCTCCTTTTCTCTGTCTGTCACCTGCTCATGCTCTCTTTAAAGGGAGGAAAAAAAAAAAAAAAAAAAAAAAGAAGCCTGGATGGCTAAACTAAGGTGGTGGGTAATCTTAACTGACATTCTGACCC
The DNA here is from genome assembly GCF_003009895.1 of Hyaena hyaena. NCBI lineage: Eukaryota > Metazoa > Chordata > Mammalia > Carnivora > Hyaenidae > Hyaena > Hyaena hyaena. The sequence continues at coordinate 962,025 of NW_024081062.1, read as the reverse complement.
CTTCCTTCCCCTAAAGGAAATAGGGGAAATTTGTGGTGAAATAGTCCCATCCCATTTTCCAGGGAAAATCCTCTGCCGTTGTAAACAAGGGAGAACCAGAGCCTCTCGCATCTGAATGTCAAGGGCTTTGTCCAGAAATAGAGACCTTGAGAGAGAATGAGAGCCTGGTCTGCCACTGTCCACTACTGTGTAAGTGGAGGCACTTCTTTTTATTTTTTATAAGTTTTTAAATGTTCTTTAATTTTATTTTTGAGAGAGACTGAGTGCAAGTGGGGGAGGGGCACAGAGCAAGGGAGATGAAAACTGGGAAAACGGGGCCCATCAGCAGAGAAATGTGTATCAATTCTGTAATAGCCCCATGCACCCATCACAAAGAATGCAGTGGGTGGCATGTATAATGACATAATGACAGGAAGACAGCTCCAGGAGAAAATGGGACATCCCAGAGTGGTATGTACAGCATTAACCCTTTACAGTGACACCACTTACGTTAAAACCACAGCCATGTGAGAATTTCTCCAACTTCTCTGTCGCACTACCCACCAACCTACATTCCCGACCCTTGAACCTGGGCAGCCTTAGTGTCTGTCTTGAGTAAAAAAGCAGCAGAAATGATGCTGTGACTTCTGCAGTCACATTAATGGAGGCAACACAAGCTTCTTCCTGGCTCTTCCCAAAAGGGCATATAATGCTGAAGCTCTGAGCATCCCCGAAAGAAGTCTGGCTACCCTGAAGCCACCACACTGGACACCAAATGGAGAGACCACATGAGGACAGGGGTGCCTGAGAAGCGTCTGCTGTTCCAGTCCCAGCTTCCTGAACCTTCTCAGCCCAGAAGACGGACAAGCAGGACAAGAGGCCTTCAGTGATGGCTGCCCTGGCCGCTAACCTGGCTGCAATCACAGAGCTCTTAATCCAGAAGCCTCTCTCTGCCCAGCCAACCCCTGAGATACAGTGACTGCTATTGGTTACCTGGCTGTTGATTCGTTACCCAGAAATGGAAGCAAGAAAGGATTTAATATGAAACAAAACCCACATAGACAGAAATGCATAGAAAAAGTGGAACTGTTTCTAGAGAGATTTTTTTTCCCCTTAAATTTTACCACTATCCGTGGGGATGAACAGGATTGAGGCGGGAGGGGAGGAGAGGAGTCTGAATTTCATTCTTCACTTGATATGCTTCCGAAAGAACTTTAAAGCAAGCATGCATTTCTTTTGTAATAAAATTAAATAAAAATAAATAGGGGGCGCCTGGCTGGCTCAGTCAGTAGAGCATGTGACTCTTGATTGGGTGTAGACTCTACACTGAGTGTAGAGATTACTCCAAAAAAAAAAAAAACTTACAAAAATAAAATCTAATTAATTAATTAATTAAAAATATTTTTATTTATTTCTAGCAGAGAGAGAGACAGCGTGAGCAGGGGAGGGTCAGAGAGAGAGGGAGATACAGACTCTGAAATAGGCTCCAGGCTCTGAGATGGCAGTCAGCACAGAGCCCGACGCGGGGCTCGAACCCACGAACCGCGAGATCATGACCTAAGCAAAAGTCGGACACTTAACCGACTAAGCCACCCAGGCGCCCCAATAAAATTTAATTTAAAAAGTACATTTCCTAACTGCAAAAGACCCTCAATAGAAAGGAGAGACGGTTAATACTCAAAGTAGACATTATTGGATCAGAAACTAAATAAAGCCCTCCTCTTAAAGCAGAAGAGATCAAGAGCAAAAGATCAAATGCAAAAGCTGTTTCTTCGAATTCAACATAGCAGACAAATCTCCATCAAATATAATCAAGATTTAGCAAGTGCACAACATTGCTAATGAGAAGAGCAAGATTTTAAGAAGCTGTAAGAGAATACTCTCTTATAACCAACAGACTTGAATGAAATAAATGACTTCTGGAAAAAGATAAATGACTAAAAAATTGTCCTAAGGGGCATGTGGGTGGCTTCTGATTTTGGCTCAGGTCATGGTCTCATGGTTGTGAGATCGAGCCTCGTGTCCAGCTTCTCACTGGGTGTGGCGCCTGCTTAGAATTCACTCTCTCTCAAGCCCCATGTTGGCTATAGAGCTTACTTTCATTTATTTATTTATTTATTTTTTATTTTTTTATTTTTTTTTAAATTTTATTTCTAGGAGAGAGAGAGAGACAGCATGAGCAGGGGAGGGTCAGAGAGAGGGGGAGATACAGACTCTGAAATAGGCTCCAGGCTCTGAGCTGGCAGTCAGCACAGAGCCCGACGCGGGGCTCGAACCCATGAACCGCAAGATCATGACCTAAGCGAAAGCCAGATGCTTAACTGACTAAGCCACCCAGGCGCCTCAACTTTCATTTATTTTTAGAATATATTTATTTTTATGTATATTTTACACATTTTTAAGCCTATTTATTGAGAGAGAGTGGGGTAAAGGCAGAGAGAGAGCAAGAATCTCAAGCAGACTCCTCGCTGTCAGTGTGGAGCCTGATGCAGGGCTTAAACTCACAAAATTGTGGGATCATAACCTGAGCCGAAATCAGGAGTCAGCTGCTTAACTGACTGAGCCACCCAGGCACCCCAGAGCCTACTTTTAAAAATAAAAACATGTTTAGGGGGCGCCTGGATGGCTCAGTCAGTTAAGTGATCAACTTTGGCTCAAGTCATGATCTCACAGTTCGTGAGTTTGAGCCCTATATTGGACTCTGTGCTGACAGCTCAGAGCCTGGAGCCTGCTTTAGATTTGGTGACTCCCTCTCTCTCTGCCCCTCCCCTGTTCATGCTCTTTCTCTCTTGAAAATAAATAAACATTGAAAAAATGTTTATTAAAAAATGCAAATTTGATGGGTGCCTGGGTGGCACAGTCGGCTAAGCATCCAAGTTCGGCTCAGGTCATGATCTCACGGTTTGTGGGTTCAAGCCCCACATAGGGCTCTGTGCTGACATCTCGGAGCCTGGAGCCCATTTCAGATTCTGTGTCTCCCTCTCTCTCTGACCCTCCCCTGCTCACGCTGTCTGTGTCTCTCTCAGAAATAAATAAAACATTTAAAAAAAAGCAAATTTGAGGGGCGCCTGGGTGGCTTAGTCAGTTAACCGTCCGACTTTCGCTTGGGTCATGATCTCGCAGTTCGTGGGTTCGAGCTCCGCTTCGGGCTCTGTGCTGACTGCCAGCTCAGAGCCTGGAGCCTGTTTCAGTCTGTGACTCCCTCTCTCTCTGACCCTCCCCTGCTCACGCTGTCTCTCTCTCTCTCTCTCCTAGAAAAAAAAAAAAAAAGCAAATTTGAGATGAGCTGTTTTTGTCTATCAGATTGAAAAAGACCAAGAAAACCCATCATGACATCACCATACTCATGTAGAATGTTTACTGTGACACAGTAGTCCCCAAATTTATCCTAAGGAAATCAATGGACAACAGTACAAAGAAGTATGAGGGTGTTTATAATACTGTTGTAATATGGAATCAACCTAAGTTTATGAGGTACTGGTTAAATAAATTATGGCACATTCATAAAGCAGAATACAGGCATACCTCATTTTATTGCCTTTTGCTTTATTGTACTTCACAGACATTCCGTTTTTTACAAATTGAAGGCATGTGGCAACCACGTGTTGGGGAAGTCTATCAGCATCATTTTCCCATCAGCATTTGCTCACCTCATGTCTTTGTGTCACATTTTGGTGATCATGTATTTCAAACTTTTCCTATTACTACATTTGTTATGATGATCTGTGATCGGTGACTATGACTTGTTGAAAGCTGACATGATGGTTAGCATTTTTCAGCAATGAAATATTTTAATTTTTTTTTAAAAACAATTTTTTATACTTTATTTATTTTTGAGACAGAGAGAGACCAAGTACAAGTGGGGGAGGGGCAGAGAGAGAGAGGGAGACACAGAATCTGAAGCAGGCTCCAGGCTCTGAGTTGTCAGCACAGAACGTGACACGGGGCTCAAACCCATGAACTGTGAGATCATGACCTGAGCCAAAGTCGGACACTTAACCGACTGAGCCACCCAGGTGCCCCTGAAATATTTTAATTTTTAAAAAAATATTTTTGAGAGAGAGAGAGAGAGAGAGAGAGACAGAGTGTGAGTGGGGGAGGGCAGAGAGAGAGGGAGACACAGAATCCGAAGCAGGCTCCAGGTTCCGAGCTGTCAGCACAGAGCCTGACGCAGGGCTCGAACTCACAGACTGCGAGATCATGACCTGAGCCAAAGTTAGACACTTAACTGACTGAGCCACCCCAGCACTCCAGTAATGAAATATTTAAAGTATGAACATTCATTTTTATTTATTTACCTTATTTTTATTATTTATTTCCATTTTTAGATATGATGTTATCAAATCACACACCTGATAGGTTACAGTATAAACGTAAGTTGTACATGGATTGGGAAACCGAAACCAAATCCAAACCAAAAAAACCCCCCCATGACTCACTTTACTGAGATACTCACTTGTACCGCAGAGGTCTGGAACTGAATTTGTAGTATCTCTGAGATGTGCTTGTACTATGCAGTCATTTAAATGGTTTATATATCAGGGTGCCTGTGTGACTCAGTTGATTAAGCGTCTGACTCTTGATTTCAGCTCAGGTCACAATCTCACGGTTCACGGGTTCGAGCCTGGTATTGCGCTCTGCTTTGTGTCAGCGCAGAGCCTGCTTGGAATTCTCTTTCCCTCTCTCTGCCCCTATTCCACCCATGCTCTCTCTCAAAACAAATAAGCTTAAAAAAAAAAAAAAAAAAAAGGCTTATATCTCAAGGTGCCTGGATGGCTCAGTTGGTTAAGCGTCCGACTCTTGATTTTGGCTCAGGTCATGAGCTCACTGTTTGTGAGTTTGAGCCCCATATAGGGCTCAGCGTTGATAATGCAGAGCTTGCTTGCGCTTCTGTCTCTCCCTCTCTGCTCCTCCCACCACCACCCCCTGCTTCTGTGCATGTGCATACTCTCAAAATGAATAAAACAAGCTAAAAGTAAATAAATGGTTTATATTTCTACTGACATTGAGAGCTATGTGGGACATAGTGTGAAATAAACAACATTACAAAATGGTGTGCCTGGAATAATCATATTTTGGTTTCAAAAAAAAAAGTCTAAATACCCCTAATAAAATATATAAACATACACGCTGGAGGGATAGATATCAAAATGTAACACTCAATTAGTCTCTGAACAATGGGATCATGTGTGAAGTTTTGTTTCTTTTCAAACAAAGTTTGAAATTCTCTGTATTTTTTGAAAAATTTTCAACATGCAAAAACACTAAAACTATTGGGGGAAAAAAGGGAGGAGAGGTTATAAGAAACCAAACCAAACCAAACCAAGCTGACCTGGGCATGGAGGGATTAGAGGCGGCTTTAGATTCTTCAGATCCAAACTTACGGCAGGAAGAAGGCCGGGCTGTGGCCCAGCCACAGCCACAGATGCCCCAGAGGGGGTAGAGGTGGGGATGGGTCGGGGCATCTCGTCACACACTTAAAGCCACTGCCACCAGGGGCGTAGGCCTTAGCCCTGGTCATCTGCTCCCACGCGGGGAGAAAGCCTCCCTCCCAAGAGGGCTGTCTCACCCCTCGGGGCACTCTGGTCCTGCTGCCTGCTTTCATTTGCCCCCATCATCTCACTCCCCAACTCTCTCCTGACTCTACCTTTCCAGTCCCCATCCAGGCTTTGGGGCTTTGCTCAGTGTTTTTGCCGTCTCCATTCTTGGCTGCTTCTAAACTTATGACCCGGGTGGCTGCCACACTGACCTTTTTCAAACCTGGGCCTGATCATTCCAGCACGCTGCTTAAAAACCTCAAACCCACGAACTGTGTAGATCATGACTTGAGCCGAAATCAAGAGTCAAAATGCTTCACTGAGCCACCCAGGCAGCCCTTGGGTGGCCTCTCAAAGCTCCAGGGACAACAGCCAAACCCTCTGGCAGGACACTGATGGCCTGGAAACTAAGCCCAGCCTCCACCTTCATTTCTTGTGCCTCTGTCCCCTTCCCTGGGGGCCTCCCCCTCTGCCCAGCACAGCACCTGGCACCACCTTCCAGCAGACACCCTCTGCCATTTGCCCCTTTCTTAGGTTCAGCCCATGTCCACAGATCTTCTGGAAAACCCCTGGCCCAAAGAAGGCATTCCACCCAGAGCCAAGATTGCCGTTTTACCTGAGAATCCAAGTCTTCCCCTTTTAAGCAGAGATTGGCATCAAGAACATTGAGTCCCACCAGCAGACCGACAATCACCGTCCCTTCCTCTTCCATCATCAGGGCCTCAGGCTCATAGAATTCACTGAAAGAGATCGACACAGCCGGGGGATTGCTCAGGAAGGGATGCTCACCACCCCATTTCCTGCCCTGCCCTGCCTTTTAACCTCTCCACTGCCAGCCAGCCAGCCAGCTTCACCAGAAGCCAGAAACTCCCTAGTGTCCATTTCCTTCTGCCTTTCCTCCTACTCTCCCTCCCCGGCCCCGCACACCTGCTTCAGGTGCTGCCATTTCTTCTCTGGCCTCTCTCCTCTTCCTGTGGTTGAGAACAGGCTCCACCCACCTCCAGTCTAAGGCTGACTCTTCCATCTAGACCCTGGACCCTGGTCCTTCTCACCTCGCCTTGGCTCCTGTGTTCCTGACCATCACCACTCTGCCCTTCCCGTCCCGCAGGCTCCTTCTTTCGCACTGTGGGAAACTATTTCTACACTCATGTCAGCTGGAAACAGGATTCCACAGCCCCCCAATCCAAGAAGAAAACTCTTCCCTCTTCCCTGTGTCCCACAGAGCCACACTGGTTGCTTTTATTTTCTCACCTCCCGAGTCACCTCAGTCATTTGTAGTGGGGTCTCAGCCCTTGCCTACTACTGCTCCTGGTCACCAGTGATGTGCCAGTTTACCAGCTGTGTGTGCATGGGCGCAGGAGAACTTATCGTCTTAAGAATCAGTGCGCCAGGCCATAGGGATGAAAGGTACACCATGGGGAATACAGTCAATGGTGCTGCCCCTCCCCTGTTCTCTCTCTTTCTCAAAATAAACAAACATTAAAATTTTCTAAAAAAAATGAACCAGTCATAAATTTCACAGACAGCCAGTTAGTCATTATTGATGCTGAGAGATATAAAATTTTACAAACTGGATATAGAATCCTAAGATAGGTAATATAGGTATGTTCTCTTGAAAAAAGCAGGATTTTGTACTTTAAAGTTGCCCACTGCACCTAGTTTTAAAGTAATTTTTTCCCCTGTTATCAACAAGTCTAATAAATTGCATTTTGTTGAAGTTTAACCACGTAGGCTGTCAATTACCTAATCACAGGGATTTTTGAAGAATGAACTCCGAAATGACTTTTCAAAATGAAAAGCATGACTCTTCATTCATAAGGACTTTCAGATATCTGCGCTTAAAAATGGAAATACTCTTGGGGTACATGGGTGGCTCAGTCAATTAAGCATCCGACTTTGGCTCAGGTAATGATTTCACAGTTTGTGGGTTCAAACCCTGCATTGGGCTCTGTGCTAACAGCTCAGAGCCTGGAACCTGCTTCAGATTCCGTATCTCTCTCTCTTTCTACCTCTTCCCCTCTCATGCACTGTCTCTCTGTCTCTCAAAAACAAATATTGAAAATGAAAAAAAAATTGAAACAATCTTAGAATTAAGCTGCAGGATATTTACAATTAATAATAATTCAAATAAAAGCTGTGTACATTGTAGATTCTAAACGATCTGCAGACCTATATTCTAATTATTTACAGAGCAAAAGACAAGCAAATATAGGAGGTAAAAAAATACCTTAAGAGATGTTTATTATCTATAAGCACTTTCAGATAATCTGCCAGTTTCTTTTGCATGAGTGCAAGATAAAGCCAGGCTCTGCCTCTTCCCACAGCTGTCCTAGAATTCAGAGCATCAAACTGTTAAGGCGTTAACACCAAAACCCCCCCGAGCCCCACTTTAGCTAAAGAGATACACATACTACACATGTACATGCACGCAGAGAACAGTGTAAGAATAGTGGCTTTGGGGGTTGGGTGGAGCATGCCATCTGGGAAGGCCCAGAAAACAGCTCTCTTGTAAACCTTTGGGTACAGTTTGAATTCTGTATCATGGACATGTACTTTTTGCTTCTTTTTTTGGTGCAAAAAGGTGGTTTTATTAAAGCATGGGGACAGGAGCCATGGGCAGGAAGAGCTGCCTGTTTTGACAAGATAAAAAGATAAAAACACTCTTAAGCCTCAAATTTCTGATTTCTGGAACAAATACAGTTAGATAAACCTTTGCATATATTCATAAAATTTCACAGGGGGCCAGGAAATACCAGACGAAGTTTGTATGCCAGACATAGTTTTTGAAAGATTAATCTATAGAACATGGTGTTTGTTAAGGTGTTAAAGTCTCACATTTCTAAGGTACTAGCTCAAAGGTGTAATTTCAGGGGTGCCTGGGTGGGTCAGTTGGTTAGGTGTTTGTGTCTGGATTTTGGCTCAGGTCATGATTCATGGCTTGTGGGTTTGAGCCCCTCATTGGGCTCTGCGCTGCCAGTGCAAAGCTTGCTTGGGATTCTCTCTCACCCTCTCTCTGCCCTCCACCATCTGCATTCTCTGTCTCTCAAAAATAAATAAACATAAAAAAGGTGCAATTTTATTTTTAGTTGTGGCAAAACACACAGAACATAAAATTTACCTTTTTACACATACACTTCAGTAGTCCTTAGTACATTCCCAGCATTGTGCAACCAATCTCAAAGATGCAGTTTTGAAAAGGCCTGCTTTAAACATCAGAACAGGGGCGCCTGGGTGACTCAGTCGGTTAAGTATCAGACCATGGCTCAGCTCATGATCTCGAGGTTCCTGAGTTCGAGCCCCGCACTGGGTTCTGTGCTGACAGCTTGAAGCCTGGAGCCTGCTTCGGATTCTGTGTCTCCCTCTCTCTCTGCCCCTCCCCCACCCGCACTCAGTCTCTTCTCTCAAAAAAAAAAAGAAATTTCTTTTAAACATCAAAACAAAAAGCCTTCCCAACTGTAGACCTAACACTGCTGAAGAAAAGATTCTGTTCTCAGAAGAGTAACTGCATTTGTGACCTCCAAGAAAGTAGTAGAGCCATTGCTGAAATCAGCCTCAAAGGGAGCTGTCGAGGCCAAAAGCCTGGCTGGGCACCCTGTGTGCTTTCAGGAGCCAGGCCTGTAAGGGTTAATCCAACTCCATCAATATGAAAGGATTTGAAGCCCTCACTCCCCCAAATGATAATAAACCAGAGAAAAAAGGAGGGGCACCTGCACAGCTCAGTCAATTAAGCATCTGACTCTTGAGTTCCAGTCACGATCTCACGGTTTGTGCCTTGTGCTTTCGGGCTCCGCACTGGGCTCTGCACTGAGCCTGCTTGGGATTCTCCCTTTGCCCTTCCCCCACTCAGGCTCGCTCTCTCAAAATAAATAAATAAAACAAAAACAAAAGTAAAAAGGAGAGGAAATGAGGTAGAAGAAAAAAAGGCACTGAATGCAGGTATGATGTGAAAAATGGACACCGACATGTGTGGCGCGGCAGGAAATAAACCAGCACAGCGCTTGGGGCCGGCGACTTGATGATCGCAGGTTATCAAAATTGTGCATCTAGTAATGTGTCCTAAGGATGCACTTAAAAACCTATGCTTGGGGATGGTCCGTTGCACTCTTTGGATAATGGAAAACTGAAGACAAGTACAAAATCCAAAGGGGCGTTAAACAAATGAGCTTTACAACAGATTGCTATGTGGCGGTCTCAAAAATGATGCTGTGGATGAATATTGTATCCGGAAAGAGGCTCAGAATCTAGGACTAAATGGAAAAAAGGCTACAGAAATGTGTACAGTTTAGGGGCGCCTGGGTGGCTTAGTCGGTTAAGCGTCCGACTTTCTCTTAGGTCATGATCTCACAGTTCGTGGGTTCGAGCCCCGCGTCGGGCTCTGTGCTGACTGCCAGCTCAGAGCCTGGAGCCTGTTTCAGAGTCTGTCACTCCCTCTCTCTCTGACCCTCCCCTGCTCATGCTGTCTCTCTCCTAGAAATAAATAAAACATTAAAAAAAAAAAAAAGAAAAGAAATGTGTACAGTTTAGTACTCATTTTTTTCCTTTGTTCCTCTTCCACAAACATTAGTACAATGTTCTGGGTTCAGGTTCACTTCTAAAACGGTTTTTACACACACGAAAACAAAATTATCTGCTTTTCACCAAAAAAAGATTGGCATGTGACACCTGCTGTCCTGCAACTTGCCTAGCGTGTCAAATGCCTTTTGACGTTTTGAAATTCTTTCTACACACAAGGAATGTCTGTGGATTTTTTTTGATGGCTTTACGTTGTTTTACTAGTAGATTGCATCATTATTTATTCAGCTAGCTGCTAGGTAGGCCATTTCTCATCACATATAATGCTTCAGTAGATAATTCTGTCCTGGTGTCATTTCTGGCAGATCTATAGGACGATGCACGGAGAACAGGGGCTGCTGGGTCAAAGTGCAGATGCAGTGTTAATTTTGGTGGATAGTGGCAAACTCTCCTCTGTCAGAATGAGGGCAATACGATGCCATCGGGGGTAGGGGCAGTGAGGAGAATAAATATAGAATCTTATTGGGGCACCCAGGTGGCTCAGCTGCTTAAGCGTCTGACTCTTGATCTTACCTCAGGTCTTGAACTCAGGGTTTGGAGTTCAAGCCCTATGTTGGGCTCCATGCTGGGCCTGGTGCCTATTTAAAAAGAAAATCTTATCTATTTGACGATGCACTGAAAGGATCTGTAAGAACACTGACCAGAATATTAACTTTTTTTTTTTTTTCTCAGTGGGTGATAGAAGCGTCTTTTTTGCTTGCTTTTTATTTCCTAAAAATCAGGTCATAAGGAAAAAAGTTATTTTTAATATTCAAAAATGAGAAAGAGAAGTCTGTGCTTAAGTGCCAATATGCAAAATCAGTATTCATTGTGTAAACATACACAATGTGTGTGATGAAAAACCATAATCTGAAAACAATGAAAAATTCTGAGGACGCCTGGGTGTTCGGTTCAGTGGTTAAGCCTCCGACTTTGGCTCAGTTCATGATCTTATGATTTGTGGGTTTGAGCCCTACATCCAGCTTTGTGCTGGCAGTATGGAGCCTGCTTGGGGCTCTCTCTTCTCCCTCTCTCTCTCTGTCTCTCTCCCATTTACTTTTTCTCAGAGGAATAAAACTTTTAAAAAAAAAAAAAGAAAGAAAAATTCTGGGTGACAAGTCATAACGCAAAAGATATTTTCATTCATTCATTCATTCATTCATTCATGGGGGGGAGGGGCAGAGAGAGAAGGAGAGAATCTTAAGCAGGCTCCATACCCAGTGTGGAGCCTGATGCGGGGCTCCATCTCATGTGAGATCATGACCTGAGCTGAAATCAACACTCTGACACTTAACCCACTGAGCCATCCAGGCGCCCTGCCCTGATATTTTCATTTTAATTAGACAGGGGAACTATACTCTAGAGAGATTACTCTCAGGATGCAAATTCATCCTGCAAGTTTCAAACCACCTTAAACAATCCCCTTCAACTCCCAAAAAACACTAGTCACAACTTCCAAAATAATACCAAAAATTTTTAACTTTCAATTCTATTTAATGAAATAGTTAAAAAAAAAAAAAAGCCCTTTCCCACGCAGCCCATGAGGCTACTCCTGGAGGCATCGAGAAAAGGGAACTATTGTATATTTCCTCTTTGGCAGACAGGGTAGGATTTTGGTACCTAAGCCTGTTTAGCAGCCAGAGTTAATAAGGGAACAGAGGTAGTGGGTTTAGCTGACAGTGAGCTCTTTGTTCGCATAAGGCTTCAAAAATGCCTCCCATGCATAACTGGAAACGGGTCTGAGCGTAGTAGGAGTTCTACTCCGATCTGAACACGAGGGGACTCAGTCTAGCTGCTTCACTCCTGAGGGGGTGAGCTGGTCGGAAAGGGTGGGCAAACAGGACCACCTAAGTATGAAGCAAAGCAGAAGACAGAAGGGAAGTTCCAGAGAGGTCACCAAATACGCATTTGAAGGTTGTCATGTGCAAAAGGCTTTCACCTTCTGTGATACAAGCCCAGAGGGCTGAACTGGGGACAGGGACAGAGGCTTAAATTTCATCTTGACACGATGGCACAGGGCTGTAGCAATGTGTAGCAATGGAGGTCAATGGGCTTTAGAAGGTTCCAGAGTCCTGCAGACCTGTGCTCTCTTCCTGGCTCCGCTACTCACTTGCCAAGGGACCTTGGGCAGGACAGTTAGCTACTCAGTCTCAGTTTCTGTACTTATCATTGGGAATTCCAACAGCTCTCCCAGAGGCTTGATGCGCGGGATTAAACAAGATCCTGAAATATCCTTAGCACAACGTCCGGCACACGGGGGCCCTAAGCAAACTCTGGCTATCATCATTATCTCAAAATGGAACAGGCTGGGTCCAGAGGAGAAGCATCGGAGGCTGGAGAGCCGTGTCCCCCTGCGGGAGACTGCAGGGTGCCCTTTTCTATCAGCCCAGGGGTCTCTAGGTCCCCTTCTAAATCCAAGTTTCATGATGACGCCTCGTTTGTATTCTGTCCAGTTTTTTATTTTGAGCCTATGCACGGGGAATCCCGAGGCAAACCCACACATGGGAAATGATTTGTCAGTCTCACCTTTTCACAAACGTCCCACATCCCAGAATCTAAAATCTGGCCCCAACTATACTATTCAGAAAGGTGCCCAGTTGTATGTGAAGCACGGATTCCCAGGAGTGGGACAAGGACTCCTTTCACTCCTGTAACCGCTCCTCAGGTGACAACACCTTTCCTTTCTTTTTAAAAAATTTTTAATGTCTTATTTATTTTTGAGAGGGAGATAGAGACAGCGTGAGCAGGAGAGGGTCAGAGAAAGAGGGAGACACAGAATCCGAAGCAGGCTCCAGGTTCTGAGCTAGCTGTCAGCACAAAGCCCAATGCAGGGCTCAAACCTGCAAACCGTGAGATCATGACCTGAGCCGAAGTCGGATGCTTAACCGACTGAGCCACCCAGGCGTCCTCACCTTTTCTTTTTTAAAGTAATCTCTGCACTCACCATGGGGCTTGAACTCATGACCCTGAGATCAAGAGTTGCATGCTCTACTGACTGAGCCAGCCAGGTGCCCCACAACATCTTTTCAAACTATGTGACTTTGTGGGACATGCAGGAATCGCTGTACCCATTTTAAAGATAAGGAAACTGAGGCTCAGAGAGGGGCAAATCTGGCTGAAAATCTTGAGGATAATAAGCAGCAGGGCTGGAACTAAAGTCTAAGTAGAGTGTGGCTCATGCTACGATGTGTTCTAAATTAGAAAAAGTTTTATCAGAAAGTAACTGAGAAATAGGTAAATACAGAGTTTTGGTTTTGTTTTTTTAACATTAAATCAGTGTAACTGCTTCTCACTCACTTTAATTCTGGCAGATTTCTGACACTGGTGGCTATATCTGATGCTTCTGGACAAAGTTTCTCTACCAGCTCCAAAGGACCAAAGAAAGATTTATTTTGGCCAATAAAACTCTTCTTGACTAAAAAGGAAAACAAAAGTGTTATTGATAAGAACAGGTTGCGAGCTGTCTTCGGGTGCCCAGTCTCTCTCCCAAAAGCCAAACACACAATTGCACAGCTCTAACCACTTCATCCTGATTGTCTCGGGGACTCCGAGATGCCAGGTAAATACTCCCTTCTTCTGGTGACAAGGTTTCTCTGATATCCCTACTATGTTCTTCTTCCTCCAAGTATTTACTGCCCATGAAATAAAACAAGTATCTCATATATATATTGCTTGTTGAAAGCCTTCCCCTTTCTCCCTCCTACCGGACGTCAAAAATCAATAATGGATTTCAGATTATCACCACTTGCCCCTCATCTGACCTGCTGCCAATCATCTTCTGATGGGTCTCCTTGCTCCCAATATGGTCGCCTCCCCACCCTTACAATCTGTTCAAACACTTGTAAGTTCTTTTAAAAATGTAAGTCGGTCATGTTTTTCCCTTGCTTAAAATGCTCCAGAGACACTTGTGATAAAATCCGACTCTGCACATGACCTACAAAGGCCTACACCATCCTGCCCTCCCCCGCCTCCCCAATCTATTACTCTGACCTCATCTCCCCACACTCTCCCTCTGAGCCCACTGTCATCTTCCTCAAACCAAGCTTGGTGTCACTCAGGACTTCTGCACCTGTTTCCCCCCAGCCCCTCAGAAATGCTCTTGCCCCAAATCTCTGCACGGCTAAGTCTCTTTTGGGTCTCAGCTCACACTTCCCCAGCAAGACCTTCCCCACTCTGGTGGAAACCCATGTAGCTTCCCTGAATTTGCAGCACTTTGTAACTGTCTGTTTCTGCCTTTACTGTCCCCTAGAACTGCTGTCAGAGGTGGTAGTGGCCACATGTGCTACTGAGAACTTGAAATGTAGCCAGTGCAATCCAGAGGTAAAAAACACAGTGGGTTTTTAAGTCTTAGTATAAAAGAGAATGTAAAAATCTCAATAAGGCTTTTAAATACTGATTATGTCAAAATCATAATATTTTTGCATAAACTGGGGACAATAAATCATGTTCTTAAAAGTAATTTCACCTATTTTCACTTTTTTTTTTTTTTTTAAACGTGGCTATCAGAGCCCTAAAAACTGCACATGTAGCTTGCCTGGTATTTCTACTAGACAGTGCTTCTCTAAATGTCGCCTCTGGAGGGCAGGGACCCTGCCGGTTTTGTACACTGCTGTTATCCCAAGAGCCCAGAACATTGTTTGCACTGATGAATACCTGCTGAGCTAACAGCTGGCCCGAATTCCCACGCCCCCGAACGCTCCCTCAGGCTCACCTTTCAGCCCGTGTTTGAGGCAGTGCTCCATCACTACAAAGAATTGCTGCAAGGGGGCATGGTCCGCATCCAGGCTGCGGCCCAGGCTCAGGGCAGACTGGAGCAAGACTCTGACGCTGAGTTTCATCATGTGCATCAAGTTGGCACGCTCCTCCATCATCTGGCACTTGGAAGCTGCTGGGGACAAACAGGGACAGCTTCGTTAGTAGAGTGAATGTGTTCCGGGGTGAGGAGGTTGGACGCAGGATCGTCCAGGCGGAGGGCCAGGCGATCTGTTCCGAGCGCGGACTTGCGGCTGGACGGATAACTAGGTTTGGTAGTCACACGGCCTTTGATCCCTGGAGGTCACAGCCGCACCTGGGCAGCCTAACCCGCGGGTCAGTCTTCGGAGACCGCTCCCAGGCGGCTCCGCGCGTTGCTAAGGCGACCGTTCTACTGAGACTTGCCGAGATTGGCCTTTCCCACACCCAGCATTACCTTTTCGACCAATGGAAGGGGGCAAATTCCAGGAAGTCCCGCCCCAAGGTAGGAGGTGAGCTGGGACAGTATTCCGCCCCTGAACGATCCGATTGGACGAGCCCAGCTCGAGGCCACGCCCACGAAGCTCCCGGGCGCCATTTTGCATCCTCTGCCCGAGTGGTCCCCATCCTCAGTCTGTTTAGAAGGCAGTTGACCCTGCTTTTTTGTCCCACGGTGTCAGCCCTAGTGTCTTCGGGAAAGCCTCTGCCCCTGAGTTCCAGGCTCAAGTTCTTGTTGTTGCCTATCAACTGTTGCCCACAGTTAACGGACAATTACGAGTTTTACACTTGTATGTAAAACCGTTAGAATCAAAAGGACTCTGCTACGTTTCCATTTCAGCTCCATTAATGTCGCTTTGAGAATAAAAAAACGTATGTCGGCTGTCAGTATCGGGTATCTATGGCAAATGTTTACCAAGTGTCCCCCTCATACCCAGGAAACTATCATCCTGGAAATTAAAAATGTAGACTCCACGCTATTAACCGAGTCCTAGCAGGAAAAATAGCCCTGGACACACCCCTCCTCACCCACACTTTTGGCCTTAAATATTTGCCGAGTGGATGGACGGGGATCGTACTGTTTTAATTTGGAGCTGCTGATTATTAATGAGGTTAAGTAGACTTTCGTGTTTGTCGTCTCCTAGTATTCTGTGAATTACCTGCTACATCGTTTTTCTTGTTGAACTGTCTTACTGATCTGTATAAATTAATACTATTAGTCCTTTATAGCTGTTTTATTTCACGGTCATTAATTAATATGAACATAAAGATGGTTAAAAGCGCATTATGTATAGCTAAATCAAAAATAACTATATTATGAATTATGACTGTGAATGACTTTCAGAGAATCTTATGTATCACGTTTATAAATTCAAAAACTTTAATGAACTGGATGATTGGCAAAGGAAATAAAAATGGTAACACCTCATTAAGAGAAGGGAGAAACCCTGAGTGGAGCAAAAAACAGAAGCAATTTGTAAAGATTTACTGCTGATACCACGCCCAGGTCTAAACCACAACGGTCTTCTAATCGCAGTGCGTATCCAGGATTCCCGTAGGGCTAGGCAAACCCAGAAGCTTGAAGGAAATCCGTTCCCAGCTCAAGTGTCCCAGTTCCACAAGACAACCTGATTTGAAAGAGGGCTTCAAATACCTCCATTTTGACCTCAGTCTGTACTTTCTAATGGATGAAGTTCTTTCCTGCGTATCTGTTAACGTCTGGCAAAAGGCTGCCTTCAGAAACCACCCCCTCAGGCAGTGAGGACTGCCCTGGGCCTGCAAGACCCCCAAGTGACTGACCCCAAGACCAGGATAGACTTGACCTTTACTGTCCATCTGTCTGTACTCACCGACCTTTGTCCCACATTTTCCTTATACAAATCTCTATTTTCAGCACTTTGTAAATCCCTTTTCAGACGCTAGTCCACTGTTTTCCCGGTGTTGGCCTCCTGGAAATAAATTCCTTTCTGTTTCACCACCCCCTTGTCTCTCTGCTTTTGCATTTTGTCAGTGGTGAGTGGCCGAAACTGGTGTGTTTTGAACACCCGGAGCCAGTGCTCTTGCACCCTTGTGCCCAGTTACAGATTCACTCCCTATCCCAAATCTTCCTCTTGATGCACTGACCTAGGGTCCAGACAGTCCCACACACCAAGTGGAGGTGAAGCTTCCTTTGATGATTCCTCAAATCATCCAATGCATGAAGAGCTTCCAATCTCTCATTGCTTTATTGTACTTAGTTAAGGAAACCTAGTCTTGGGGGAGGGGGAAGGTCTCTAGCTCTCTAATGGGTAACCCAAATTCAGAAAGTTATAAATTTTCCCCCTACAAACACATGTAATTATTCTCAACCAGTCTCAATACTCCCCCCATAGGATGGACCACTGACTCGATGGACATGTTCCATAAATCAGAGAGGCCAAAACTGTAGCTCCATGTTTTCAATGCAACTAGATTTGAGGTACACATAAGCTAAGTCTTTTTGTCAAAAAAATGTTGTATTGGCAAAGGTGTAATGAAATAAGCAGCATTTAGGTGTCCCCAACTCTTTTGTTGAGTGTTCTGGTCTAAACAAGGTAACTAAATGGAAGAATTACAGGTATAATTTTCATTTGATAAGTCTTAGTAAAGCCTTTAAAATTTATTTTTATTTATATATTTTTTAACTTTATTTTGAGACAGAGACTGCACAAGTGGGGGAGGAGCAGAGACAGCGGGAAGATCAAGCGGATGTCCATCTCGAACTCACTATACCATGAGATCATGATCTGACCCGAACTCGAGAGTCGGCTGCTTAACCAACTGAGCCACCTAGGCACCCCAAGCCTTAAAAAAAAAAAAAAAAGTTTATTTATTTTTGAGAGAGAGACTGAGATGGAGATAGAGAGAGAGGGAGACAGAGGTCTACGAAGCAGGGTCTGCACTAACAGTTAGAGCCTGATGCGGGGTCAAACTCACAAACCATGAGATCATGACCTGAGCTGAAGTGGGATGCTTAACTGACTAAGCCACCCAGGTACCCCTTGGTAAAGCCGTAAAGCTCTTTTTGGGGACTTTATTTTATTTTATTTTTTTTGGTAATTGATGTCTCCTTTATTCTATATCATTCTATTAGAGTTTTATTATTCTTGCACAGGAACTGTGAAATGCTTAAGATACGGGTTACTACTAAATAAAAAAAGGGATCTCAGTACAGAAATACATTTAATAAACTAAAGAAAAAGCCAAAGATCTGGGGAGATCCAAGAGAGCAAAACAAGCCTTAACCAAAAACGTCTGTAAATACCCAAGGAACTAGTCTTTTAACCTGTGTTCTGTTGGCTTCCAGTGACCATATTTAGTAATAAGCACATCAGCCAAAAAAAGGCCAATAAATAGTTTAATGGTTTAAAAGATAAGCAAATGTAGGCTTATTTTGTACTGTGCAAAGTGCTACTTTCAATAGATCCATTAAAATAAATATGTGAGAAATATTAATAAAAGCAATGGTTGCTCAATCCAAATTAACATTAGACATACAGTTTATAGCATTTTATTGCTGTTAGTGTTTTCAATCTGTATGAACAAATTCAAATATTTGGTTACTTTCTTAAACTTTATAGAAAACTTACTACAGTCTCAAATGCTTTTCATCATAAGCATCTTAAGAAATATAAGTCATTGTTCAAATGTTAACTAGGTGCTATGGTCCTAAAACAGGCCACCTCCAAAAAGTCTAAGAATTATAGATTATCATAGTAAGGAACTTTCTGAGGTTGAGAACCTTCTTTATTAAAAAAAATTTTTTTTAACATTTACTTATTATTATTGAGAAACAGAGAGAGACAGAGCACAAGTGGGGGAGCCTCAGAGAGAAGGGAAGACAGAATCTGAAGCAGGGTCCAGGCTTTGAGCTGTCAGCAAAGAGCCTGACATGGGGCTCGAACTCACAAATCGTGAGATCATGACCTGAGCCGAAGTCGGACGCTTAACCAACTGAGCTGCCCAGTGCCCTGAGAACCTTCTTTAATATGGCCGAGTTGCATTCTTTGCAAGTCAGGTGATTTTTATTTGCTCTGAACAAAAAGTAACAAAAAAATAATTTTTGACAATAGATCAGTGTGATTTGGGGCACATGATTTGGAAGGAATTAAAACACTTGACAACAACATTACTATGACAAAACTGTTCATTTCTATTTCTTATTTATATAAGCCAGGCTTCTCAGGGATCACATCTATAAAAGATCAAAACATGGGAATAAAACTGATGCTGAGTCCTATCACATTTTATCAGTAAATTATATAGTTTCATCTATAGATACATGCTAATGCAAAAAACCAAACCAGCTTATTAAGAGAATAATAAGAAATTATATCCCTTTGTCAACTAAGTGTTTCTAATTATTTTAATGGTAATTCATTACAGAAGAAAAGTATTTTATATTCTTAGAGCTTTAGTCACAAGAAATGTTTATTGAATTTTAATTCACTTACATTTTTTTCTGAGATGTATGACAGAATGAACAATAACTTTTTAAAACATGAAAGTGGATGGGGTGCCTCGGTGGCTCGGTTAAGTACCAACGCTTGATTTTGGCTTGGGTCATGATCTCACCTGAGATTGAGCCTGCACTGGACTCTGCACTGATAGCACAAAGTCTGCTTGGGATTCTCTCTCTCCCCGTCTCTTTCTCTGCCCCTTCCCTGTTCATGCTCTCTCTCTCTCTCTAGATAAATAAATAAACATAAAAAACCCCATATAGATAAGGTGCCTGGGTAGCTCAGTCAGTTAAGCGTCTGACTTCCAGCTCAGGTCATGATCTTATGGCTTGTAATTTTGAGCCCCACTTTGAGCTCTGTGCTGATAGCTAAGAGCCTGGAGCCTGCCTCAGATCCTGTGTCTCCCTCTCTCTCTGCCCCTCCCCTGCTCCTGATCTGTTCTCTCCCCCCCACACCCCCCCCCACTTGCTCTTAAAACTGAATGTTAAAAAAAAACATGGAAGTGGAGTGGAAATTCAAGTTCAAGGAATATAGGGACAATGGGCAGTTTTCAGGGGTGCCTAGCTGGCTTAGTCACTAGAACACGCGACTCTTTTTATCTTTTTTTAATTTATTTTGAGGGAGACAGAGAGAGTGCAAGCAGGGGAAGGGCTGAGAGAGGAGAAAGGTAGAATCCCAAGCAGGTTCTGCGGTCAGTGCACAGAGCCCAACAAGGGGCTTGAACCCACAAAACCGTGAGATCATGACCTGAGACAAAATCAAGAGTCGACGCTTAACTCACTGAGCCACCCAGGTGCCACAAGAGCATGCAGCTCTTGGTCTCAGGGTAGTGAGTTCTTGCCCTACGTTGGGTGTAGAGATTTCTTAAAAACAAAAATCTTAAAAAAAATTGTAAAGTTTTCAAATAACTTGTTATTTATTTTTAAGATGGGCAGTAGTGCTTATCAAATCATTTAGGTGTTTACATACCACTTAAAGAATGATGTAACATTTTAAAAAGCCAGTACTTACAATAAGCCAGAAAACATATTATAAACTTTCAAATTACGATGAAGAATTTTATATGTTAACTTTAAAAGCTGAAGATTTTGTGGGGGGTGGGGGGTTCATGTGAGCAAAAAAAGTGAAGACTAGTGGTTAGGGGACCTGGGCTGGGCGGCAGGGGGTCCCTTCACCGTTTCTGGGTGCATGGCTGGTGCACAGCTGGGTCCCACAGCTGTCCCATCCCTCCCTCTCCTCGTTACTCACTGTTCCCACTTGTGCTCAAGACAGAGAACTGCACGAAATGTGAAGTGGATCTTTTTTCCTTTTTTTACATGCTTATTTTTGACAGAGAGCGCAAACGGGGAAGGGACAGAGAGTAAGAGAGAGAGGGAGGGAGGGAGGGAGGGAGACAGAGGATCCGAAGCAGGGCAGGGGCTCAAACTCGTGAACCACGAGATCATGACCTGAGCCACCCAGGTGCCCCTGTGAAGTGGATCCTTGAGCCATTGCATCTCTCAGTTTTACAAGCCTTGTGACTCTGGCCAAGCTAGTCACATCTCTCTAAGCTTCATTAATAATAGTTCAGCACATCAGCACAACACACAGAGCATCACAAAGTTCTACACTTCCTGAATTGCCAAATAGCTGGTGTGTTCAGGAGTCCCGGGCTTGGCTCTTGAACAGGGGCCAGGCCTGGAACAGAAATGACTGCGGCTGTGGGTGTAGGAGCTGGAGGGAACCCGTGCGTGACCTCCAGAGGCAGCGGGAGGTCTGGATTTTTATGGAAAGCCTGCAAATTGGCTAAATTTTTTTTTGTTTGTTTTAATGCTTTTATACTGTGCAGCACAGAAGAAAATGCAGCTTCCAGACACAGACAGCTCAAACGCCTGGCAGCTAGTTGTAACCTTTGGTACAGACAGTAAGGACTCAAGGCAGGGAGTGAGTGGGCTGTGTGGGCTTTTTTGCTGTTGGGCTCTGAATTATAGTGAAGTGAGTAGATTCTTTATGAACTTGAATTCTGGGTGTCCCTTTGGTGTCTTGAAAGATCTTATAATGCAGTGTGATGAGGAAGAAAGCTTTTATACTTTCCCAACCATCAGGAATTTTCACTCAGCATCTCAAGGGCTGACCTGAGTTCAGCAATGTGGAGTGGAAAAAGTTACTGCGCTTCGTTGCGGAAGGAGCGGCACAAGTGGTAGAGGCCCATTTTGACACGTGGAAAATAAAATTGCCCGTGGAAGAGAACAGACAAAGGCGTAATATGTCCCATCTGCCCGGTGGCAAATATATATCTAAATAATTATCAGAGTTTTGAGAGAGTGCCCTGTTCAGTGGGTACCCATGTACAAGCCATTGTGCTGGGCACTCTGAGGAACATGCATGCTTTGTCACCCATCCATTAGAAGGCATTACTCGAATGAGCAAGACGGAAGAACCTGGAATGTGTCTGGTGGTTTGTGCAAAAACTGCGTGGGGAGCCGAAAGCATGCACGACCACTCGGTGAAGATACGAGAGGCCTGGGGACAGCTTCTGTGCAGGAAGACATATTCTACACTGAATGATCTTTTGCACAGTGTGATTTCTTTTTTTATCACCTGCACTTATTACTTAAAACAACAAAGATCCGGGGGCACCTGGGTGGCTCAAGTTGGGTGAGCCTGACTTTGGTCATGGTCTCACGGTATGTGGGTTAGAGGCCCGCATCCGGCTCACCGCTGTCAGCGTGGAGCCCACTTTGGATCCTCTGTCCCCCTTTCTCTCTGCCCTTCCCCCACTTGCACTCTCTCAAAAAAAACCATTTATTTATTTTAAATGTTTATTTTTGAGAGAGAGAGAGAAGCATTCCACGATAAGCTACAACATTTGCCTTTAACCTAGATCACCAAACACATTTTTCCCTGGCAGGAATGCTTCTCACATTCAATTTCTGCTCCTTTGCTGTTCCTCTGAAAAAGCTCTGCCCTCACGGCTTGTGGAAGCAGACCAAGGGAAACAAGATGAATGAGCTGGCCCTCGCCTGGCCCTGGCTGAAATGGTGGCCACGGTTTTCCCCCAACCTGCTTTTCTGAAGCCTCTGCAGAGCCTGCTGCCCAGGGTTCATTTCCTTTCCCTACTCTCACTCCTGTCCTCTCTTATGGCTGCAAATTCTATTACATCCGGGGCTGGCCACATAGTTCCCCACACTGAGCCCTCGGTAAGCCATGTTCCCATCTGGTGCCAGATCTCAGTGGCAGGTACTCATTTAACATTTTCCTTAAATTGGCTATTTAAAAAAAATCCAGGTATACCATGGCGTTTTGCTTATAAAGGCATCGAGACATTGAAGTGTCGTGACTAAGAGCAAGGGGCTCGAGAAACAGCCCACCAGTTCAAGCCCTGGTCTGCCACTTCGAAGTTAAGTTGGTCAAGTTACTTCTCTTTTATTCAGTTTCCCTCTTTATTTTTTTTATTAAAAAAAAATTTTTTTTTTAAATTTCTGAGAGAGAGAGGGGCGCCTGGGTGGCTTAGTCGGTTAAGCGTCCGACTTTCGCTTAGGTCATGATCTCACGGTTCGTGGGTTCGAGCCCCGCGTCGGGCTCTGTGCTGACTGCCAGCTCAGAGCCTGGAGCCTGTTTCGGAGTCTGTGACTCCCTCTCTCTCTGACCCTCCCCTGCTCATGCTGTCTCTCTCTCTCTCTCCTAGAAATAAATAAAACATTAAAAAAAATTTAAAAAAAATAATAAAAAAATAAATTTCTGAGAGAGAGAGAGACAGACAGAGAGACAGCGTAAGCAGGGGAGGGTCAGAGAGAGGGAGACACAGAATCTGAAACAGTCTCCAAGTTCTGAGCTGGCTTTCAGCACAGAGCCCGACGCGGGGCTTGAACCTATGAACCGTGAGATCATGACCTGAGCTGAAGCCAGATGTTTAACTGACTGAGCCACCCAGGCGCCCCTCAGTTTCCCTCTTTGTAAAACGGGAACAATTACATGGGGCCGGCTGTATGGGTGGAAGTATGAAGTCAATCTCCCCTTCCCGAGGTCCTAAGGGATTGCAATTTCCTGCAGAGATGAAGTCGGTATCCGGTTTGGGTGGGCAAGAGGCCACGTAGCCCTGGTCTGAGATACAGAGGGCGCAACCCCAGCCCTCCCTGGGCCAGCAGTAGTCATGGAGCAGGGTCGGGGAGGGGTAGGAAGAAGCCCCAGGGCAGCCCCAGTGGGCCAGTGTGGCTAAGAACCTGTCCCAGGGAGGCTATCGGATCACCCATGAGCCCAGCTCCAAGGCCCCTACATGCTTTTTAGTTCCAACATACTTCATTTACAAAACACACAAAGATGGTACGAATTTAAAGTACAGGGTACTCCTGAGTAGCTGGGTGACCACAATGATCAAAGTCTGCATTACTGCACGCCAGAAGTCAGTGCTGCTACCACCTAGGGTTACTACGCAAGTTAAGTGAATGAACGCAAGCACTGATCTAAGACCTGGCATCTATTAAGTACAATATACGTGTTGGCTATTATTGATAGCGCTACTATAAATAGAAAACAAATATTTTTCAAATATGCATTTGTTCCACAAGTATGTATTATTATTCCGTGCTACTTGCTGTTTTAGGTCCTGGCACATTTATCGGTGAACAGTGAACGTTTCATTATTCGCTTGCTACATGATCTCAGATGCTTCCAGAACACCTCATGCCTTGACTTTCGGGACGAACTGCCAATGGCTGGGTATACAACGAGACACCCACAGGTGTTGAGTGCCCAGGTGGCTCAGCTGCTTGAGCATCCAACTTTGGCTCAGGTCATGATCTCAAGCCCCACATCAGGCTGTCAACACAGAGCCTGCTGATGATCCTCTGTCCCCCTTCTCTCTGCCCTTGCCCTGCTCTCTCTCAAAAATAAACATTAAGGGCGCCTGGGTGGCTCAGTCGGTTAAGCGTCCGACTTCGGATCAGGTCATGATCTCTCAGTCTGTGAGTTTGAGCTCTGCATCGGGCTCTGTGCTGACAGCTCAGAGCCTGGGGTCTGCTTCAGATTCTGTGTCTCCCTCACTCTCTGCCCCTCCCCTGATCACATTGTCTCTGTCTTTCAAAAATAAATAAATATTTAAAAAAAAAAACATTAAAAGAACACACACCCACAGTTTTTTTGCGCAAAGGTAGTGAGCTAGTGGGAACTAGACTGTTGAGTTCAACAGGCTCCCTCATTACCTTCTAGTCCTACTTTGGGACCTACTTTAAATCTTCCACAGCACATTTACCCACAGACAGGCTGGAATCAAGAAACTTCAAAGGCACATTGTTAGGATGCTTAGCAGTTCTGGCCTCGGTCAACTCTGCCCCACAGCACTTTCTAGGAAGATGGAACCGAACTTTTAATTTAACATTTAACCATCACACGTGCATAGTGGTTACTTTATCGGTTAGCACAGCTCTAAATATTTGGCTTTATAGGGCTTCCCAAGTCACACCCTTAATGATATTAATGATATAATCATTTAGTATTTCCATTCATCTAACATGCTCAAACTCTATTCCAGATAACAAGGGCTGAATAGGACTATAACACATCACTGGGCGAATCAAAAAATCCCTACTGCACAGTCTGGGAAATGTGGTGACCTTGTTTCCATCACAAAGCGAGTTGGCGACAGGGCTCGCCCGAACTACCGCCTCCTGACTTCCTCCTGGGAGCTTTGACTCCCGGGTAAGGGATGCGCAGTCACACCCAGAGGGCGTGAGCCGGGATGGCTTTTCGAGGTTTAGAGCAAGCAGCAGAACTGGATTCAGTTCTCAAGTACTTTTAGAATACAGACTGCCTTAAACTCGTACATTTTGTTCAAGTCCACCAACGAGAGTAAGGAGGCTGTCTGGGGGAAATAGAATTAGAAGAGTCTCGTAGGGGAGCAGCTCAATCTCAGCCCATCCGAACCCGCCTTATCTATTGTGATTTAGCTTGCACGGTATTAAAAAACAGATGAGTAGTTGGGCGCGTTAACAGGTTGGTTTTGAACAACTCGTCCAACAGGCTTAGTAAGTAGGTACAACTCCCTCTCCAGCCCGGCTCCCAGCGCCAAACGGCCACCTGTCCCGCGGGCGCGCGCGGGGCGCGCCCATCCGCAGCCTACCTGCGCGCGCCGCACCATCCGCGCCTCCGTCCGCGCCGCCCAGCCCCGCGGCCGCGCGCAGCGCGCTCCCGCAGCTCGCCGACAGGTTGCCCGTGGCCTTCCGCGCCAGGGTCAGGATGGGCGCCGACCAGCCCTCCGGCCCCACCCGCGGCTTGGCCGCGCTCCGCAGCTCGCCAGGGCTGGGCAGCTGGCTTCGGTCCACAATCTCGAACTCTTCTCCCGGCTCCGGTCCCGGCGCCGGCCCCGGTTCCCGCCCCGCCGGGCACCCACTTTCGCCGTCGGCCATCTTAGCCGAGTCACGTGGCCGCGACGGGCGGAGGACTCGGCGCGGGCGGGCGCGCGGGCGGGCACTCTCCAGCCTTCGGCAACTCCCCCCCTTTTGTTCCGTTCGCGAAGTTCTTCCTCTTCACTGCCCCCCCCCCTTCCTTTCTTTAACCTTAAAAAGGTTCTGTAGAGGGGCGCCTGGGTGGCTCAGTCGGTTAAGCGTCCCACTTCGTTTCAGATCATGATCTCACGGTTCTTGGGTTCGAGCCCGCTCTGTGCTGAAAGCCAGCTCAGAGCCTGGAGCCTGCTTCAGATTCTGTATCACCCTCTCTCTCTGACCCTCCCGTGCTCATGCTGTTTGTCTGTCTCTCTCTCAGAAATAAATAAAACATTAAAAAAAAGGTTCAGTAGAGTACAAATCATAACATAAGAAGCACCCCTATTCCCACCAGTCGGGAGGACTTGTGTCCAAAAAAATGACTCTTGTCCTTCCTCCCCTAACTGGGTGCCCCCAGCCTGACTTAGAACACAGTCCCCATGGCTTTGGTTTTCTTCATGACACTATTTCCTCTTTTTAATTTTCATTTCATGATTTATTTTTTCTGCTTCGTCACTTTTCTGCAGCAGTCTTCAGAACAAGCCCCAGAAGGGCGGGTAAGGAAACTGGGACAGGCAAGGCCGGAAATCAGGAGTTTTTATTAAAACAAACAATCCCAAACCATAAGAGACAGGTTGGCAGCACTGGGAATCAGAAGGTCCAGATTCTATTAATTAGTTAAGAGAGGGTAATAAGAGACCTTGCCTCATTGTTAAATAAGATTTTGCAGAGGGGAGTGCACGGCAGACGTTATCAGTTATGACCAGCGTTACCCAACAGTGTGGCTTGGGCAAGACGTTACCCTCAGAGAGCTCGGAATCACTCCCAGTCTGTTTCCTCACTTGGAAAAGAAGGGGATTTGACTAAGGAGAAACATTTCATTAGCATTTGACACTCTTTGCAAGGTGCCCCACATGGGCCTTATCAAACTAGGAGAACCCTTGTGTTTGGTTCCCAGAGCGTTTAAATCATAAATTTAAAAAAAATATATGATGTTGCACCTGGGTGATGATTCAGTCCGTTGAGCCACCGACTTTGGCCCAGGTCATGGTCTCACTGTTCCTGGGTTCGAGCCCTGCATCTCTCTCCCTGCTGCCAGTGCAGAGCCTGCTTCTGATCCTCTGTCTCCTTCTCTCTCTCTGCCCCTCCTCAGCTCACACTCTCTTAACAATGAATAAACATTTTTTGAAAAATATGAGGTCATTGCAGATATTTATAAATCAAAAGATTTGGCATAAAAATCTGGATCTTGGCTCTTTTGAAAAGTTGGAAGCTTTGGCAGCTCAGAATATAGTCCCTGATGTCAGCAAGCAATGGCTTGTCCCTTTAGAATCTGTGTTCTCCCAGCTGTCTTCACTGGGTCTTATGATGTGTCTGGTCCCTGAAAGCCAGTTTTTTTTTTTTTTAATGTTTTACTTATATCTGAGAGAGAGAGAGAGACAGCATGAGCAGGGAAGGGTCAGAGAGAGAGGGAGACACAGAATCTGAAGCAGGCTCCAGGCTCTGAGCTAGCTGTCAGCACAGAGCCCGGCGCGGGGCTCGAACCCACGAACCGTGAGATCATGACCTGAGCCAAAGTCAGACGCTTAACCCACTGAGCTACCCAGGCGCCCCAAAGCCAGTTGTTTTCTATGGAGAGAGTGAGAATGGTGTTTGGGCTGTCACAGTGATGGAGGGGATCTTTCTAGTCTTTACTGGAGTGGAGTGAAGAGGGGAGTATGAGATACCAAAGAGGGGACCCAGATCCTTCATGACTTTTCAGTACGCATGGACATTCATGAAGGTGATCAGAGCCTGTACCTAATCCCATTTTGCATAAAAACATAAACTCCTTTCAGAAAAATAGTGTTAGCATTGTACCAGACTAGGTTATGCTTCAATAACAAAGAACCCCCAAATCTCAGTGGCTTACCGTATCAGAAGTTTGTTTCTCATCAGGCTCCACTTGGGAACCCAGGCTCTGGGAGGTTCTATTATTTGGGGCAGGTCTTTTTTTTTCTTTTATTTATTTTTAGAGAGTGAGCACACAAGCAGGGGAGGGACAGAGAGACAGGGAGAGAGAGAATCCCAAGAAGACTCCATGCTGTCAGCCTGATGTGGGGGCTTGAACCCATGAACCATGGGAGCATGATCTGAACCAAAATCAAGAATCAGAGGCTTAACCAACTGAGCCGCCCAGGTGCCGCTGGAGCAGGGTTTTGCATTCAACACTAAATGCCATAGCCCTGACATGATGAACTTCACTTATATACATTTCTTTCCTTGTCTTCTGTTGTCTTGTCTTCTCTTAGAGAGTGCCAGTGAGTGAGGGGCAGAGAGAGGGAGAGAGAGAGAAAATCCTACAAGGAAGAGAGAGAGGGAGTGAGAGAGAAAGAGAGAGAGGTGGGTTCACACTCACCCGATGCAGAGCTTGAACTCACGAACCATGAGATCTGACCTGAGCCGAGGGTCAGATGCTTAACTGACTGAACCATGCAGGTGCCCCTCTCTTATATACATTTCATTGACCGAAGCAAATCACATACCAGCTCTAACTTCAAGGGAGTTAGAAAGTTCAATCATACTACTGGGGTGCTTGGGTGGCTCCGGTCATGATCTCAGGGTTTGTGGGTTCGAGCCCTGCGTCAGGCTCTGTGCTGACAGCTCAGAGCCTGGAGCCTGTTTCAGATTCTGTGTCTCCCTCTCTCTCTGACCCTCCCCTGCTCATGCTGCCTCTCTCTCAGAAATAAGTAAAACATTAAAGAAAAAAAAAAAGAAAGTTCAGTCGTACTACTGCCTGGGGAAAGGAGAGCTGGGAATACTGGTTAGCAACAGAAGTACCGTAATTGTACCCCGAGTCTTCCCAGAAAGCAGTTAAACTGATCTGCTCAGGATCACAGAGCTATTAACCATGTCAGAAAAGTACATTGCCTACAAAGGTTTTGCTTTTGGCATGAAGACAGTACCTGGGCTGTCACAATCATGGGGATTTTAGTACAAGTGTCTGGTTACCTTATTTCGATAGTATGTATTATCGAAGGGGGTGTGATGGGCTTGATAAGGTAGGCAACTGAATTTGCATGGAACTATCTCAAGTCTAGCAATAGACACTGTAGCTCTAAATTCTTTCAAATTTTACTTTATATGAGGCTGACTTTTGAGAAAACTTGGTAAGACGGGACTGCGATTTGGAGCAAACTTGGTGAAGAGAATGTGTATGATTATTTTAGGTACAGAGTACCTAAAACCTAATGTGTTTGCTGTTTTCTAGAATTTTCCATATACTTGAAATGTTCTATAACAATTAAAAAGTCCCTACCTCCAGGGGCACCTGGGTGGCTCAGTCAGTTAAGCACCTGACTTCAGGGCAGGTCATGATCTCACAGTCCGTGGGTTCAAGCTCCTGAGTCGGGCTCTGTGCTGACAGCTCAGAGCCTGGGGCCTGCTTCAAATTCTGTGTCTCCCTTTCTCTCTGCCCCTCCCCCATTTACACTCTGTCTCTCAAAAGTGAATAAATGTTAAAAAAACAAAGTCCCTACCCACAAACATGTAGCCCAGTCCTCCCTCCCCCTGTTCTCCTACTTCCCCCACATCCTTCTTGCCCTTTTCTCGAACCTTCTCCAGACCTGTTTTTTAATGCCTTGAGTCTCACCTGTCTGCTACCTCCTCCTGCGTGTGATTCTACCTCTGCCCATTGCCTGCCTCATTTTTCTTTCTCCTCTTCCCAGGGATTCTTACTACATTTCTTAGACTCCATTTCTCACATCTGGCCCTTCTTTCTCAGTGTCCCTGCCTGCATGGATCCTCATATCATTTTTGCAGACACTCTGCAGGACATCTTGAGTCTTGGGGCTTTACTTCCTCCGTTCTATTCTCAACACCTCAACCTTTCTAAACCTTTCTAAGACCCAGCACTGATTCTTTCACCTTCCTGCTTACAGATCTCTTATGGCTTCCCATTAAAAGGTGGCTTTCTCTGATCTGCATCCTGTGGTTGCAGATGGCTTATTCTCTCCTGATGTGGACTTTATTTCTTTTTTATTTTTTTAAAGTTTATTTACTTATTTTGAGAGACAGAGAGAGAGAGCAGTGGGGAAGAGCAGAGAGGGAATCCCAAGCAGGCTTGACACTGTCAGCGCAGAGTGTGACGCAGGGCTCGAACTCATGAACCGCAGGATCATGACATGAGCTGAAACCAAGAGTCGAACGCTTAACTGCCTGAGCCACCCAGGTGCTCCAATGTGGACTTTAACACCTCAGGTGAGTTTAGTGGTTTGCCTGATCCCAAAGCCACGTCCAAAGAGACAGAGCCTCCTGGCTTCACTGGTGCTGTGGGTTGGCCCATCAGCTGAGAGCCCCTAGGGCTGAAGTCATTCTCTCTACATGTACACGTTTTACACTTTGGTTGGCACTTTGTAATCCTCAGTCTTTGGACATAGTTGGTACCCTGCTGCCGGGAACGGCCAGTTAAAGCCAAGTCACTGCTCTGAATGATGTAATACGAAGGTTTAAGGTTGCACCTCCTAATCTTTTTCACACCATGACCCACCCAGAACATGAAAATGTTTTAGAACACAGGATTGTGAATGGACAGAGGTAATATTTGGGGAATGTGACTTCCTCAGACTTTACCAGGTTACCCCTGGGTCAAGGTCATTAGTATTTCTGCACCGCGAATAGCTCAATAGCCTCACTAGTTGAGAAGCTCTGCTCTGCTCTAAGGAGAGTTGAAGCCTTGTCTATTTCCTGGTGAGGAATATCATGAATGCTTTTAAATTTAAGCCCAAGGAAAGACAGACACAACTGAGTAACAAATATCAGTGTTTGGCCCCATCTAGTGGTCTAAAGTGGACTCGGGTTTCTAACCGTCTAGGATTTGACTATTTCCATTTATCCATCCATCGATTCATCCATCCACCCACCCATCAATCCTTCAATACCCATTCTCTCATCCATATAACCAGCACAGCCTACTAGGCTCTGTGTGATCTAGCCCCTGCCAATCTTTCTGACCCCATTTCATATCATTATATGTAGGTTTGTTATGTCCCACATGATTTCTTTCTTTCTTTCTTTCTTTCTTTCTTTCTTTCTTTCTTTCTTTCTTTCTTTCTTTCTTTCTTTTTTAATTTTTAAAGTTTATTCATTTTTGAGAGAGAGAGAGAGAAAGAGAAATGGAGAGAGAGAGAGTGAGTAGGGAGGGGCAAAGAGAGAGAGAGGGAGACACAGAACTGAAGCAGGCTCCAAGCTCTGAGCTGTCAGTACAGAGCCAGACGCTGGGCTCAAACTCAATGAATCGTGAGATCATGACCTGAGCCATAGTGGGATGCTTAACCAACTGAGCCACCCAGGTGCCCCCCCCCCAACATGATTTCTTTCTGTTTCTTAAACACACCATGCTTATTCTTTGCATGTGCTTTTCCTCTTTTTCTTCTCTTCGCTTGGGATGATTTTCTCCTTGTCTCAGTCGGATCAACTTTTTATCAACATCTTACGTATTTAAGTATTTACGTATTTAAGTTCAATTCAACTTTCTAGAGAGAGCATCCCTAACAGCTCAAAAATACACACCCCTCTCAGACTCCAGTCCCTCCTGTCACTTCAGTCAGTTTTATTTCCTTGATGACTTATCAGTTTCTGGCATTTCCTGCTGGAGTTTTATTTGATACTGTTGCCTCTCCACACTGGAAAAGAGCTCAGAGGGAAACTTGTCCCTCTGGTCCACTGCTGTATCCCAGGGCTCAGAACTGCTCCCATGTGTTAGTGACTTTATAAATGTTTATTTACTTATTTTAAGGTGGGGAGAGGCAGAGAGAGAGAGAGAGAAAATCCCTGACATGGGGTTCAAACTCATGAATGTGAGAACATTAACTGAGCTGCAACTAAGAGTCTGCATAACCGACTGAACCATCCAGATGCTCCAACAAGTGCTAGTGACTTTCAACAAGAAAAGTTTATTTCATGCTTATACCACACAGCTGCCTTGGCTTCCAGAGTTTTTCCCCACTCTTCCCACTGGGAGACTTGGCTGGCAGAGTCCCCATCCTGTGGAACTTCCTGTATCACCCCAACAGAGGGAAGGAGCAGTGGGAATAGTGACCTATTCCTCGAAAATGTGATCCTCCAAAATAAATAAATATTTAAACAATTTTTAAAAATTAAAAAAATCTGATTAATTCCAACTGATGGGTCCTAATGAAGTTGGTGGGTTATTTGTCATTTCTTTTGAAAGTTGATCACAGTTGGCCGGTTCTTTGCATATTATGGAGGCATAAGTCCTGGTTGCTTGGCTAACATGCCATTCACTTCTCAAAGCCTTTGGTGTCCTGTTTGGGGCAGATCCACATATGTGTATGTTGGAAGTGAGCCCAGGAGTTCATATACAACTTTATAGGATTCTTTTCTTTTTCTTTTTTTTAGCCTTGTTTATTTATTTTGAGAGAGAGAGAGAGAGAGAGAGAGACAAACGGGAGGGGCAGAAAGAAGGAGAGATGGAATCCCAGGTAGGCTTTGTGTGCCATCCATGCAGAGCCAGATGTGGGGCTCGAACCCACGAACCGGGAGATCATGACCTGAGCCAAGATCAAGAGTCAGATACATAACTGACTGTTCCACCCAGGAGCCCCTATAGGATTATTATCTAAGTTTCCCTGTCTTCACAACCTCTTCTACACTTACTCCCAGCAGCCCCTTCTCTGTCCTCTGGCTGGAAAACTGGGGATGTGGTCTTCCCTCTCTGCACGCTTTCTATGAAGAGGTTTGCCTTCGTGGGTAAGTGGTGAGAGGGGAGAGATGAGTAAGAAAGCGTGGGGCTGCAGCTTCAGGGCTGAGCTTACCTGGGGCCCGGCCCGGAGAGAAAAACCAGCCAGCCAACCAGCCAGCCAAGCAACGCACCTGCCCAGGGGATATTCCCCATTCTCTCTGTCTCTTAGGGGTTCCCTGCTTGCTTTGCAGATGAGAAAGGGGGGGCTTCTCAGGGAGCATTTTGTTTTCTTCTCTCAGACCAGTTTCTGTTGGCGTCCGGGATCCAGTTCTAGAATTTATGCTGCCCTTAAATCCAGACCAGGAGATACGGGGGAGAAAAAGATCCCAGGCAACTGACCGTCAGTCTCTTCTCCAATCTGTCCTCCGCCACTTGTTTTCCAGAGACCTCAGAGAGCTGTGACATGGATCGGGGTCCAGCGTTTTCAGCTGCATTCAGTGGGAGACACACAGGGGACTGTGCTCACTCCGTCTTACTTGGAACCAGAATCTCTTGTTTGTTTCTAAAATTTTAAAAGTCTATTTTTGTTTGTTTGTTTGTTTGTTTGTTTATTTATTGAGCACAAGCAGGGGAAGGGCAGAGAGAAGGATAGACAGAATCCCAAGTCACAGTATCAGTGCAGTGCCCGGTGGGGGGGCTCGAACCCAAGAACCTCGAGATCATGACCTGAGCCGAGATCATGACCTGAGCCGAGATCAAGAGTCAGACGTTTAACCGACTGAGCCATGCAAGTGCCCCCTCTTAAGTGTTTTTAAGAAAATCTAAGAGACATTTGAAGTCACATTTAACTTTTTCCTAGTGGGAGCTTTGTTTGACTAGGATCAGGATTTCAGGGTAAACGTATCTTGATCAAGCATATCAATTCAGTGGGAATTATAGTGGAATTGCATTAAATTCGTAGACTGATTTGAGGGAGACATTAGAGTGTTTCTGTTTCTTCAGATGATCTTTTATGTTGTTTAAAAGAGTGCTAAAACTTATCTCCATAGTGGCCTTCTACATATGAGTTCCTGTACAGTTTTTATATTCACAAATATATTTGCCGTTGAGTGTGGTGTCTTATTTAAATTAGTTTTGTGTTGGTTCATGCGAGTGTGAACAAATGTAATTTGGATATTTTCTTAAGAAACATGTGGTATTCATTTAGATTTCATACATTTACAGTTGAGCAAGTAGGTTTGTGTACCTGAGTGGTTTCAAACATCTGGAAATGTTTTCGAATAGGTGCATCCATAGGCTGCACATGTAGGATTTCATTCATATGACCTTCTGGAAAAGGCAAAACTATGAGGACAGAGAATAGATCAGCAGTTGCTAGGGGTGAGGGGTGGAGGAAAGGTTTCGCTAAAAAGGAGAAGTATGAGGGACAGGTGTGGGGCTAGAGCACAGTTCTTCCTCTCACATGTGGTGCTGGTTACATGGTCCGATGCATTTTATCGGAACTCACAGAACTGCACGCCAAAACTAGTCCATTATGACGTACTTCACGTAAATAAATAAATAAATTAAAAAAACTAAAGAGATTTCATGACTGAATCAGTTTAAGAAATATTGAGCCTCATGGCATTAAAAACGTTTTCCAATAATGGAATTCATTATCATTTGTTCTATTAAACTTAAACTTAAATTTTTAAAAAAAGGTTTATTTATTTTTGAGACACAGAGAGAGACAGCGTGAGCTGGGGGTGGGGGGCAGGGAGGGAGGGAGACACCGAACCCAAATCAGGCTCCAGGCTCCGAGCTGTCAGCACAGACTCGGGGCTTGAACTCAAGAACCGCGAGATCATGACCTGAGCTGAAGTCAGATGCTCAACCGACTGAGCCACCCAGGTGTCCCATTAGACTTAAACTTAATGAAGATGAACTAAAAATAACAATTCACTTTTCTGGGCCTATTAGCCACATTGCAAGGGCTCACAGCCACAAGGGACCGTGGATCCTGCATCAGATTGTGCAGTTCGTGAGAACTTATAAGAAAAGAGCTAATTCTTACTTGTAAATCTGGAAGGATTCACCTGTAAAAAATATCTGGGCCAGAGCCAGGCCTTTTTTGCTTTTTGTCTAGCCTTGGGTGGGGGTGGAGGGGGTCTTTGACCACCATTTCAGTTGAGACAGAATTACTCATCCAGTCAATTATCTTTCCTTCTTGTGCAGTTTTGGTCTTTTAAGTTTTGTCTGGGAGTGTATCCATTCTGTCTAGGTTTAAAAATTATCGGTATTTTATAATTTATGAATACCTGTCATCTTTATTAGTCTTTTCTATTATCTTTTAAAACATTAAAAAATGTTTATTCATTTTTTGAGAGACAGAGACAGAGCATGAGTAGGGGAGGGGCAGAATTTGAGTCAGGCTTCAGGCTCTGAGCTGTCAGAGCTTGATGCAGGGTTCGAACCCATGAACCATGAGATCATGACCTGGCTGAAGTTGGACGTTCAACTGACTAAGCCACCTGGGCGCCCCTCCTTTATCTCTTTTTTTATCTGCAATTATCTTCATTGTTTCTGTTTGTTGTTTCCTTGGATTTGGTCTGTTGTTCTTCCAGTTTTTTGAGTTAAATGCTTATTACATTCATTCATTCATCTCCATATCCAACATGGGGCTCAAACTCCCCACCCCCAGATTAAGAGTCACATGCCCCACCGACTCTTGGAGCCAGTCAGCTGCTCCTATTTCATTTAATTTTGATATTTCTCTCCCAATAAATGCATTAAGAGAGATACATTTTCTTTCAAGTACTGCGAGTTGCATCCCCCAAATTTTGACATCTCTCTGGTTCAGTTTTAGATATTCCTTAGTTTGCTTTCTACTAAGGGTTATTTAGTAATACATTATTTACTTTTTAAACTTTCTTGGTTTCTTTCTTTCCCTCCCTCCCTCCTTCCTTCTCTCCTTCCCTTCCTTCCTCTCTCTCTCTCTCTCTCCATTTCCATTACCATTGGAGAACATTGTTGGTATGATATTGATTTTTTGGGAATGATTCAAGCTTCCTTTCAGGTGTAACATCTGTTTACTTCTTGCAAATTTTCAGAGTGTGCTTGAAATTAATAGGGGTCTCTGCTTATTGTATATATTTGTATGTATATATAAAATACTTGTATTTTGATATTGTGTAGGTCTTTCACATCTGTTTTATTTTTTGTCTGCTTGGTTTATTGGTTTCTGAGAGAAGTGTGCTAAAATTCTTGTTTTTAGCTATCACTCCCTACAGTTCTATCAGTCTCTAAGGAGGTATGCTGGCATTATCAACTTACTATTTATCTTAGAAATTCTTCCACTGTGGGGGCACCTGGGTGGCTCAGTTGTTTAAGTGCCCAACTTTGGCTCAGATCATGATCTCACAGTTTGTGGGTTCAAGCCTTGCATCGGGCTCTCTGTGGTCAGTGTGGAGCCTGCTTTGGAACCTCTGTTCCCCCTCTCTCTGCCCCTTCCTCACTCGTGCTTTCTCTCTCTGTCTCTCTCTCTCTCTCAAAAATAAATAAATATTAAAAAAAAATTCTTCCAGTGTGGCTTTCCATACAGAAGATTCTCAGTTTTGAGGCATATATGTATCTCTATGTGGATGTAATTTTTTTCTTTTATGGTGTGTATGTCATTTTGCTAGATATTGTCAATTTCTGCTCCATAGAGTTGTACCATGTTGCATTCATACCCAGTGACAGTTGTCCCATGACCCGGCCAGTAGGATATATAGTCAAGTGTTTGGATTGTTGTTACTGTCATGAATGAGAAATTATATCTCAATGTAGTTTCCTACTGCCCGCCCCCCAATCCCCCCATAGGCTTCACTCCCCCAGCATGGAGCCCAATGTGGGGCTTGAACTCACAACCCTGAGATCAAGACCTGAGCTGAGATCAAGGATTTGGGTGCTTAACCAACTCAGCCACCCAGGCACCCCTTTTTCTTTTTCTTTCTTCCTTCCTTCCTTTCTTCCTTCCTTCCTTCCTTCCTTCCTTCCTTCCTTCCTTCCTTCCTTCCTTCCTTNCCTTCCTTCCTTTCTTCCTTCCTTCCTTCCTTCCTTCCTTCCTTCCTTCCTTCCTTCCTTCCTTTCTTTCTTTCTTTCTTTCTTTCTCTTTCTTTCTTTCTTAGAGTGTTACATATTTTTTCACTTTTTTTCTTTTATAGTTCATTGTCAAGTTGGTTTCCATATAACACCCAGTGCTCATCCCAACAAGTGCCCTCTTCCATGCCCATCATCCCCCGTCTCCTCTCCCCCACCCCCATCAGGCTTCAGTTTGTTCTCAGTATTCAAGAGTCTCTCATGGTTTGCCTCCCTCCCTCTCCCCAACTATTTTTCCCCTTTTCCTCCCCCATGGTCCTCCGTTAGGTTCCTCCTAATCCACCTATGTGTGCAAACATAAGGTATCTGTCCTTCTCTGTCTGATTTATTTCACTCAGCATAACACCCCTGAGTTCCATCCATGTTGCTACACATGGCCAGATTTCATTCTTTCTCATTGCCATGTAGTATTCCATTGTATAGATAAACCACATCTTCTTGATCCATTCATCAGCTGGTGGACATTTAGGCTCTTTCCACAATTTGGTTATTGTTGAAAGTGTTGCTATGGACATTGGGGTACATGTGCCCCTATGCATCAGCACTCCTATATCCCTTAGGTAAATTCCTAGCAGTGCTATTGCTGGGTCATAGGGGAGTTCTATTGTTAATTTTTTGAGGAACCTCCACACTGTTTTCCAGAGGGGCTGTATCAGTTACATTCCCACCAACAGTATAGGAGGGTGCCCATTTCTCCACATCCTCACCAGCATCTGAAGTCTCCTGATTTGTTCATTTTAGCCACTCTGACCGGTGTGACAGGCACCCCTTTTACAATGTAGCTTTAACTGGCATTTATTATAAGTGAGGTCAAGTTTTTTTCTTTCATGGATTTGAGTGGTATTTCCATTTTTTCCCTCTGTGATATGTGTCTTTATTTCTTTTGTCCATTTCTCTATTGGGTTGTTGATTTTCTTTCCTTTTTCATATTTAGAAGTTCCTCATGTAATAAGCATAATAATCTTTTGTGTCATAAGCTGTAAATATTTTTTCTCATTTATCTTTTGACTTTGTGGTGGTTTTTGCCATGTAATTTGTACTTTTTTTGTCATCAAATATATAAA